>NW_019943860.1:0-19669 GCF_002910315.2 Salvelinus sp. IW2-2015
AATATATGTATTTCTGGTTCTCTCGTATCTCTCTACTCACTCACTACTCACTCACTCAACTCACTCACTTCACTCACTCTGCACTCACTCACTCACTACACTACTCACTCACTCACTCATCTGCAACATCACTCACTCACTCACTCACTCACTCACATCACTCACTCACTCACGTCCTCTCACTTTCTACTATCACTCACTCATCTCACTCACTCACATCATCACTCACTCACTCACTCACCACTGTCCAGTGTCCGGTCGCACTCTCCTCTCCTGAACGACACCAAAAGGTTCCGGCGGTCTCCCATGCGTTCACACAGCTGAAGCTCTGCCTCCCGGATCAGGACAGGTCAGGGCGCCCCGACGACGGCCCATCACTGGGACGGGGTTAAGCCTTTAACACGCAGGCACATAATAGTTCATATACTAGTTACATATAGTTTAATGTGAGTTAACATACTCCAATAAACAACTCCTATAAAACAATACTGTTACAGTCACTAATGGCGGGAGATTTTGTGGGGCAATACTCAGCCTGTCTCAGGATGGTAATTTGGGTGGTTGAAGATACTCCCCTCTAGTGGTGTGGGGGCTGTGGCTTTGGCAAAGGGGGTTGGGGTATATCGCTGCCTGTTTGGCCCTGTACGGGAGGGTACTCGTCGGACGGGCCACAGTGTTCCCCGCCCCTCCTGTCTCAGCCTCCAGTATTTATGCTGCAGTAGTTTTAGGTGGTCAGGGGAGCTCGTGTCAGTCTGTTATATCTGGCAGTAACTTCTCCTGATCTTATCCGGTGTCCTCGTCGGTGAATTAAGTATGCTCTCTCTAATTCTCCTTTCTCTCGTTTCTTTTCCTGCTCTCTCGGAGGACCTGAGCCCTAGGACCATGTCCTCAGGACTACCTGGCCTGATGATTCCTTGCTGTCCCAGTCACTGCAGGCCGTGCTGCTGCTCCAGTTTCAACGCTGTTCCTGCCTGCCGGTCTATGGAACCCTGACCCTGTTTCAGCGGACGTGCTTCACCTTGTCCCAAGACCTGCTGTTTTCAACTCTCTAGAGGACAGCAGGAGCGTCTAGAGTACTTGCGAATGATCGGCTATGATAAAGACCAACTGACATTTACTCCTGAGGTGCTGTACCCTGTTGCACCCTCGACACCACTTGTGAATTATTAATTAAATTTGACCCTGCTGGTCATCTATAGGAACATTTGAAACATCTTGGCATGTTCTGTTATAATCTCACACCCGCATAGCCAGAAGAGGACTCGGCCAACCCCTCATAGCCTGTCCTCTCTGGTTTCTATCCTAGGTTTTGGCCTTTCTAGGGAAGTTTTTCCATAGCCACGTGCTTCTACACCCTGCATAGTGCTTGCTGTTTGGGGGTTTTAGGCTGGGTTTCTGCTACAGGCTTTTGAGATATCAGCTGATGTAAGAAGGGCTTATTAAATAATGTAATTTGAGTAGGTCAAAATTCTCCAAAAGTGATAAGCCTGGAGTTGGGATAATGTAAAGAATATGTCAAATCACCCACAACACTGGAAGTCATCAAGGTGGGCGATGCCGCCCCGCGGGCTGCTGTGAGGTCGAGTCCCCAGAGTCAGGTCGGTTGTTCCCTTGAGAATACCTGCTGGCCCAACACAGAGACTAACAAGCTTAAGAGTGACTCCTACCACTACACACACATGTACCAGAGAACGCATGCACGTTCACCACACGCAACGCACGCAGCGCACGCACGCACGCTACGCACGCACGAACACACCACACACCACACACAACAACACACACACACCACACACACACACACACACACACCACACACACACACAAGCTAAGAGGGATTCAAACTCATCTGGTGTGCCTGTACCTGCTCATCCAACGATTTGCGTCTTACAGAGAGCATCTCCTCCTCTTGACTGCCTCCCAAAAGCCTCCTCTGTCCTGCAAGCACCACAGAGAATACATTACACTCACTTGTCAGGCCTCCTCTGTCCTGCAACACACAGAGAAAACATTACACACCGTCAGCCTCCTCTGTCCTGCAAACACACAGAGAATACATTACACACTGTCAGCCTCCTCTGTCCTGCAACACACAGAGAATACAATTACACACTGTCAGCCTCCTCTGTCCTGCAACACACAGATTAATACATTACACACTGTCAGCCTTCTCTGTCCTGCAACACACAGAGAATACATTACACACCGTCAGCCTCCTCTGTCCTGCAACACACAGAGAATACATTACACACGTCAGCCTCCTCTGTCCTGCAACACACAGAGAATACATTACACTGTCAGCCTCTCTGTCCTGCACACACAGAAATACATTACACACCGGTCAGCCTCCTCTGTCCTGCAACACACAGAGAAATACCATTACAACACCGTCACCTCCTCTGTCCGCAACACACAAGGAATACATTGACACACTGCCACCCATCCTCTATGTATGTGACATCTTGGATCGCTACAGGACAAAGAGAGAGGAAACATAGATTGAGGAGAGACAGGACTGTGTGACTGTGTTATGACTACCTTGTGACTGGTGATATGACTACATTGTGACTGTTGATATGACCATGTTAGTGACTACGTACTCATATTGTGACTGTGATAGTGACTACGTTGTGACTGTCATATGACCACGTGTGTGACTGTGATATGACCACATTGGGACTGTGATATAACTTACTTGTGACTGTCATATGACCACGTTGTGACTGTTGATATGGACCCACGTTTTGTGACTGTTCGATATGACCACGTCTGTGACTGTAATATGACCAGTATTGCTGGAACTGTGATATGACTACGTTGTGACTGTGATATGACACATTTGTGACTGTGATATTGTACACGTTGTGACTTGATATGACCACATGTGTGATATGACCATTGCTGTATTATGACACATTGTGACTGTGATATGACCACATTGTGACTGTCATATGAACCACTGGATGTGACTGTGTATATGACCCACGTTGTGACTGTGATATGACCACGTTGTGACTGTGATATTGACATACGTTTGTGACTGGTGATATGACCACATTGTGACTTGTGACTATGGGAACACGTTGTGACTGTGACATGAACACGTTTGTGACTGCGTTGGGACCATTTCTAGAGAATAGACATGGTAAATCCACTACTATAGCTTTCCTTGATATTTTTTACACTTTAAAATAGGATATGACTTCACACACCTTGCCCCCCAGCCAATCTTCTCCAAGGTCTTCATTCTTACGTAGTTCGAAGTTGTGACAGCGGGTCACGTTCAACTCGTCACGGACACGCAGGAAGTACTGCTGCAGCTGAACGTCTGTTACAGATCTATCAACCACTCTGTCCCCTCCTCCGTCATCTACACCACATACACGTGCACACCACAGTCAACATACCAACAACAACATCAACCAGTGTCTGACACAGTACGTAAGACTTTACCATCTTTTCTCCCACCTCTCTCCTTCCTCTCTTCCTTCTCCTCCTCTTCTATCTCGTAGGACAGATGCTGGTACATATAGTTCTCTGCCATGGCTGCTGCTCCTCCACACTTCGTCCTCCAATCTTCCCCTCACCCGCGTCCCTCTTTTCTATGGTTTTGTCCTGGTTTTTAGCCGTGTGTGTTAAAGCAGTGGTAAATCTCAGTTCCTCTCTGTCACTCTGCGTGCAAGGGTCTGCCAGTGTTGATCTCCCCTCAACCTCCACGACCTTCTGCCAAACCAATACACACCACACACACACACACAACACACACACACAACACAACACACACACACACACACACACACACACACACACACACCACACACACACACACACACACACACACACACACACACACACACACACACACACACCAGGAGACATCTGACACCACTCTCTCCTGTCTCTATCAGCTGAGCTAAGCTGTCTATAAACTGTCCCTTTCTCTATCCATCTGTGCTGACTCACCACTACACACAGCACAGGACACTTCCACACCTCTCTATCCTGTTCTCCCTGTGACTCTCAACATCCTCTGTCTACTGTTGAATAATACAACATCCTCTGAGAGAGAAGAGAGAGCTAGAAACAGTGCTTTCTGTGTGTCTCTGTTTTATTGAGGGCACTCTGGGTCTGCATATGGAAATGTAAATATAGCCTGTATTACCCCTGATTCAGCCTCTCTCTCTGCATTATAAAACAGCACTGCAGTGCAGACTACTGTTGCTATAGGGAGAAAACACTACACAGCGAGCCTACGCTYACCCTCCTCCCTTTCTCTCCTAGTAAACAGTAGCTCTTGTTGAGCTAGCCTAAATAAGCYAAAAGATATGCGCATTGAATCAGTTGTTTAAACTAATCTACTGAAATGMTAAATAGGACATGTCGCATCACTGATCCATACACTGACTAGCCTATTAACGGTAACCTCATCAGAGACAGAGACCCAAATCAAGATAACAGTATAGTTCATGCAGATGCTCATCGAGAGATGCAGAAAGAGAGAGATGGGGAGAGAAAGACAGACTCTCTATTTTCTCCACCTCGCCAAAACTCGCCTTAATCAATTGTTGTTTTCAGAAACCTTCATTTTCTCTTGGTAAAATAAGCAGTCGGTTGTTTTCTGTCTGTTCCCTGTCCTCTCCTGTAATTCCTGGTCGCGTGTTGCAGGGATTACTGGCGTGGCGTCACCGCGTCTTGCGCACATAGAGATACGGTACGTTCCAGGCCGCCAACATTGCATTGAAACATTGCATGATCTATTGGGTAAGGATAGGCTATCGGTGATTTTTGGTAGTTAGCGTCCAACGACGATTTGGTATTTGGTATTTGATTAGGATCCCCATTAGCTGTTGCAAAAGCAGCAGCTCCTCTTCCTGGGGTCCACACAGAACATGAAACATAATACAGAATGACATCATACAGGACATCATTAGACAAGAACAGCTCAAGGACAAAACTACATACATTTTTAAAAAGGCACACGTAGCCTACATATCATTGCATACACACAAACTATCTAGGTCAAATAGGGGAGAGGCATTGTGCCGCGAGGTGTTGCTTTATCTGTTTTTTGAAACCAGGTTTGCTGTGTATTTGAGCAATATGAGATGGAAGGAAGTTCCATGCAATAAGCGCTCTATAATACTGTACGTTTTTTCTTGAATTAGTTCTGGATTTGGGGACTATGAAAAGACCCCTGGTGGCATGTCTGGTGGGGTAAGTGTGTGTGTCAGAGCTGTGTGTAAGTTGACTATGCAAACAATTTGGGATTTTCAACACATTGTTTCTTATAAAAGAAGAAGTGATGCAGTCAGTCTCTCTTCAACTCTTAGCCAAGAGAGACTGGCATGCATAGTATTTATATTAGCCCATCAATGAACAATAACCACACACACACACAGTCCAGTGCGTTAAGCCAAAGGGTTTATTGAAGCACAGCAGAYAAACAGAACTCATCATCAACGGTACAGAAACGGCTAAACACCCATACATGGTCCTCTACAGCATGGTAACACACCAAGTGAGTGGTAGAAAAGTCAGGTGAACATGTATGAGTTCAGACTAGCACTGACAAGTCTYTAACAGAAATATTTTGAACAGTTCCACTAGTTAGCTGATTGACGGAGTGTAATCAATAATCAAAAGAGAACAATCACTATTTAGCGGACGGCTACAACAGGAGTTTCAGTGTCTGATAATATATGCATGGGAAAATACTTAGGGAGATAATCCTATTGACCTGAATGGGAACATTTGTTGTAGGGATTGCATTTGTATGGGAAAACACAGTAACATGCCATAGGACGTATCCATTACAACTAATTCAGAAAGGAACAATAGAAGAGTAGTAGGTCACACACACACACACAGATATACCAATCCAACACTAGCAGAGAAAAATAACTCTTGAGAAACACTGTTCCTGATAAATGACTTCACCCTTCAGTGAAATATGAGTCACTGCCCCCGATACACACAGATATAAAACTCTGGGAAACACTGTTCCCGATTAATGACTTCACCCTTTTAGTGAAATATGAGTCACTGCCCCCGATTACCACACAAACACACACACCGGTAGGCAAAAACTACCACCAACACTTATCATTACGGAAGACACTGCTCCCGATAATGGTTCTAATCAGAAATACAAAACTGCTCCAAAATAACACTGGTTAACAGAAATAACTCTTTCGCTGCCTGAATAATATTAGTTTTATAAGTTCAGCTCAGAGTGGTGAGATTTAGCATGTTTTTTTTTGTTGAGCCCATGCTGCATCAGAAATTACACCATATTACCTATATAGTTAACTTCTTCTGACCAGAGCCATTTAAGACTATATATAAAATAGTTTGTAATTACAGACGTGAGCCAAGTAGCTACCTCCCCGGCATGTCTAAAACATCCTAAGAATTTGTAAATTCACCATGGACTCCGAATTMAAGTGCATGCATTTCATCAAATCAAAATGTGACGAAGTCATGACATCCGTCGTGATACCCAGTTGCTGGGGTTTCTGTTTCCATAGTAATGTGTGGGAGCAGTAGGTGATGTATTTCTGTTAACAGAGTCATGTATACAGCGGAAGTCTGACCATCTGTAGCTGGACAGTTTTTKATCCGGGTCAAAACGATTGTGTCGGTTTCAATTCTCTTCCCCCATTAGATTCTGCAAGGCAAACTGAACGGCAATATTTAAACCAAATGTCATGGGACCTTGGACGGTCACACTGTCTGTATACTTGACTCTGTTGCTTCAGCAGATGCTGCCGTAGTAAGAGACAGTATAACTGCCATAAGTATGGAAGACATTGCTCCCGATAACTTTATAAATTGAACTGATAACTTTATCAAAAACCAAATGAAAAAACACATAGCCGTCAAGTCTGGAAGGCACAGCTCTCGATAACTTTTTTTATCAAAAACAAAATGAATGACATTTAAACATTTATAGTGAGCACTGGCACTGAAAAATATATAAACTCTTAACCTAAACTAACAACATGAAACTGCCATAWGTCTGAAGGCACTGCTTCCAAAAAAGTTATAAAAATAAACAAACTTTATCATCATTAAAACTGAGAACATTTATAGTGGAKTGATAGATATATAAAGTATAAATAGGCTCCTCTGTGTCGAGGGGTTAGAGGTCGATCAATCTCAACATTCTTCAGGAAGTCCAGTAACAAACTAGAAGGAATGACAGTACTTCCTGGRCTCTTATTACATCATCACCACCGACCAATCCATCTTCATCTCATCCTGGATTTTACAGTGAACGAGGACGGACGGACGGACGGACGCACGCACACTGTTAGATCTGGTTGTCGCTGTCCCAGATGTCTCCAGAGAAAGCGTTGGCACAGCCCTGTAGCGTCCAGGTGGCCAGGGCCAGCTGGGTCCGCAGCACCTCTCTGTCCTCACCCTCCAACAGGGCTGCCAGGGTGTGGGAACCACGGCCAAACAGCAGGTGGCGGAACGGAACCTCTTTGGGGGAGACATATGGAGAAAGGAGGTTATGTTCCACCTAGGGGGAGAGAGAGGAGAATCCAAATGTTAGTTTATGAAACAAGACAGACCCACTACTGATTGACTTGTGTTCACTATAAAACTGGAGCCTTATGGCATTGATCAGTTAGATTACAAGGGTGTGTGTGTGTGTGTGTGTGTGTGTGTGTGTGCGCGTCTCACTCTCATGATGCGGTCGTTGATGTTGTGGCAGGCCAGTGTGTCAGTGAGGTCGGTGTTGAGTAGGTCAGTGTTAAGGTCAGTAGCAGCTCTACTGTAGGATCCTAAGGCCATGATGAGCCAACGGGCTGACAGACTATCGGCAGAACCATCCTGTAACAACACAATAACATTATAACTATACCTAACAACAACAACAAACAAAAACAATCATGTCATATAAACAAACCCGGGTGACTTGTTTGAGGCGCTGGTTGATCTTGACCACAGATTGGCTGAGAACCGTCCTGTAGCGTTGCACATCTAGACGCAGCACGTGGTCGTGGACCAATCGTAACGCCAGCTGACCTGCGACCAATCCCGCCCCAGTGGCTAGGGAACTAAGACGATGGGCGGTGGCGTAACCAAGGTGATCCTTGTTGTCAAGAGAGGTGCCGTAGTACGGGTAGGCCTCAGACTGCAACACGCACACACACGCACACACACACGGGAGACAAAGACAGACAATTCTATTAGAGACAGTTATCGAAATCAAACTATCTGTAAACAAAACATAGAAACCTGACAGAGTGTGTGTGTGTTAGTGTTTGTTAAAGTGTGTGTGTGTGTGTTAGTGTTTGTTAAAGTGTGTGTGTGTGTGTTAAAGTGTGTGTGTCTCACCCCCTGAGAGACGAAGCGGAAGGAGAGAGAGGGGATTCCAGAGAAGGCCAAGAAGGGATATGCAGAGTCTTCCATCTTCATGGGCTCAAAACTAACACACACACACACACACACCCCTTTATGCCTACTGTACACACATATCTTTGGAGTGATCTATCATTGAAACTGGAAACACTTATCTCCCTCACTAGCTTTAAGCACCAGCTGTCAGAGCAGCTCACAGATTACTGCACCTAGCCCATCTATAATTTAGCCCAAACAACTACCTCTCCCCCTACTGTATTTATTTATTTTGCTCCTTTGCACCCCATTATTTCTCTTTACTTTGCACATTCTTCCACTGCAAATCTACCATTCCAGTGTTTTACTTGGTATATTGTATTTACTTCGCCACCATGACCTTTTTATTTTGTTGCCTTTTACCTCCCTTATGTCACCTCATTTGCTCACATAGTATATAGACTTATTTTCTACTGTATTATTGACTGTATGTTTGTTTTACTCCATGTGTAACTCTGTGTTGTTGTATGTGTCGAACTGCTTTGCTTTATCTTGGCCAGGTCACAATTGTAAATGAGAACTTGTTCTCAACTTGCCTACCTGGTTAAATAAAGGTGAAAAAAAATGTAAAAAGAAAATTGGAGTGATATGTGAGGTGTACTCACACTGCCTTCTCAAAGTTGACTCCAGACACCTTATCATACAGAGACTTCCCAGACTCTCCAAAACCAATGGGATTCTTCACCTCCTTCATGGTGCTTTCCAGAAGGCTGTAGAGCAGGGGACTGGCAGACGCTTTGAATTCACCATGGCCTGAAGATCACACACTATTAGATTAGAAGGATACTTTGAATGAAGTATTTTTGTGGTTGTGTGTACTCACCAGTGACCACTCCATCCAGACTGATGTAGGTGAAAACTCTTCTGTCCAGAGAGGAGAAGAAACCCTGGAGAGGAACACACACGACATTACATACCCTGCTAGTTTAGAGGTTGGTCCAATCAGCGCCTTCCAGAAACATGTCATTATTGCCAAATACCATTAGCTAGAACACTGCCATATCCTGAATACTTTCCACCCATAGTGTGTGTGTGTGTGTTGAACTGTAAGGGGTGTGTGTGTGTAGTTCACCTCCAGCCACTCTGTAGATCCAACACTGCCATATTCTCCTGCACTCCAACTGGCAAACACCAGACTCCTCCTGGGACGGAAACCATCTACACACACACAGATGTCAGAATGTGTGTGTTGTGTGTGTGTTAATGCATTGATATGTGTGTGTGTGTTAATTCATTGATGTGTGTGTGTGTGGACTGCAGTTGATGTGTGTGTGTATGTGTGTGTGGTGTGTGTGTGAATGCATTGATGTGTGTGTGTGTGTGTATATGCATTGATGTGTGTGTGTATTGATCTGTGTGTGTTTTGCATTGATGTGTGTGTGTGTGGTGTGTGTGTGTGTGTGTGTGTTCTGTGTGTGTGTGGTGTGTGAATGCATTGATGTGTGTGTGTGTATATGCATTGATGTGTGTGTGTGTGTGTATTGATGTGTGTGTGTGTGGTGTGTGTGTGTTTATGTGTGTGTGTGTGTGTTTATGCATTGATGTGTGTGTGTGTGTTTATGCATTAATGTTGTGTGTGTGTTGTTAATGTATTGATGTGTGTGTGTTTGTTAATGTATTGATGTGTGTGTGTTTGTTAATGTATTGATGTGTGTGTGTGTGTGTTAATGTATTGATGTGTGTGTGTGTGTGTGTGTGTGTGTGTGTGTGTGGGTGTGTGTGTTGTGTGTGTGTTGTTGTGTGTGTGTGTGTGTTAAAGTATTGATGTGTGTGTGTGTTAATGTATTGATGTGTGTGTGTGTGTTAATGTATTGATGTGTGTGTGTGTGTTAATGTATTGATGTGTGTGTGTGTGTTAATGTATATGTGGGTGTGTGTGTTGTGTTGTTAATGTATTGATGTGTGTGTGTATGTTAATGTATTGTGTGTGTGTGTATGTTAATGTATTGATGTGTGTGTGTGTGTGTGTGTTAATGTATTGATGTGTGTGTCAATGTATTGATGTGTGTGTGTGTGTTAATGTATTGATGTGTGTGTGTGTGTGTTAATGTATTGATTGTGTGTGTGTGTGTTAATGTATTGATGTGTGTGTGTGTGTTAATGTATTGATGTGTGTGTGTGGTGTTAATGTATTGATGTGTGTGTTAATGTATTGATGTGTGTGTGTGTTAAATGTATTGATGGTGTGTTGTTAATGTTATTGATGTGTGTGTGTGTGTTAATGTATTGATGTGTGTGTGTGTGTGTTAATGTATTGATGTGTGTGTGTGTTAAATTATGTGTGTGTTAATGTATTGATGTGTGTGTGTGTTAATGTATTGATGTGTGTGTGTGTGTTAATGTATTGATGTGTGTGTGTGGTGTTAATGTATTGATGTGTGTGTGTTAATGTATTGATGTGTGTGTGTGGTGTTAATGTATTGATGTGTGTGTTGTGTGTGTGGTGTGTGTGTAATGTTATTGATGTGGTGTGATGTGTGTTAATGTATTGATGTTGTGTGTGTGTGTTAATGTATTGATGTGTGTGTGTGTGTTATGTATTGATGTGTGTGTGTGTGTGTGTTAATGTGTGTGTGTGTGTTGATGTGTGTGTGTGTTGATGTTACCTGTGTGCACCATCTCAGACACAGCTCTAGCCAGCTCCAGTAGCAGTGTGGTCCCGACAGTGGCTTTAGCATAGCCTGGACCCCACGCATCCCTCTGAGCCCCCAGTACCACGTACTGATCTACACACACACACACACACACACACACACACACACACACACACACACACACACAGTAAAATTAACACAAAACCCACTCACAAACACTGTGCATAGAGATTAAACATTGATTAAACAAAGATATTGTTTTGGAGTGTTCTGTGTGGCTTGGTTGGACAGAGTTTGGTGTTAGCAACGCCAGTGTTCTAGGCTTGATTCCTGCTGGAGTCACATACACTACAATGGATGCACTCACAGACAGACACATACCTGGCTCAGTGAAGCCCTTGATGACTCCAAAGACGTTGTGGATTTCTGTGTCCTGCAGCACGTTGTTCACCTCCACAGTAACATCTTCACTACTAGCCCCTCCTAGGGTGTACTTCACATTGTCCAGTGAGCCTTTAAAACTGAGAGGGGACTCAAGCCCACCTATACGCCTGGGGATAGATCGACAGTTAGGTGTGTGTGTGTGTGTGTGTGTGTAGGTGTGTGTGTGTGTGTGTGTGTGTGTGGTCTTACGATAGTATCTTGGCAGCACTAACAGCTGTAATGCTTTGGGCCAGTACAGTAGGCAGACCAGAGGACTGGGTGCGAGGGAACTTGGTGTGGTTGAAGGAGGGGAAGCCTGGCGTGAAGGGGTCCCCTGAACCTAGATGGACCTACAGGAGAACATCACAGAACATTCAGAGAACGCCAGACAGAACGTGAACATAGAACGTTAAATGGTTGCACTTGAAGAAGCATCTCTGAATCAGGCTCGGTAAGATTGACCTTGTAGTGGTGTGAGTACTCACATGTCCGTACAGTTCAGTAGTTGGTTGGAACTTGTAGTCTTTAGGGTCGAGGTAAATCAACACAGCAGATACTCCCAATGCTGCTACATTAGCCACCTGAAACACAGACACGCACAAGTACACTGATAAACAACCTTCTTACACACACACACACACACACACACACACACACACATACACACACACACACACACACACACACACACACCTTACCTGCTGTGCCAGGCTGATCTGTCCTGTAGCTCTCAGTAGAATCACAGTGCCATTCAGCTCAACCTTCAGAGTCTGTAGCAGCTTCAAGTCCTCTTGACTCCCATAGTTACCATACACCGCCTTGCCCTGCAGACACACAAAACAGATCCCCCTTGTGAGATTCAGGCAACAACTGTGATTGCAAACATCCAATGTGGCAGAAAATATGTTACAAACATGCCACTTTCCAAGCATTTAACCTTAACAGATTATTTTGGCTCAGATTTCACACTATGTAATATTGGCCCAAAATATCAAAAGAGATGATCAGTCAATATAATTCAATGTGGACATCTGATTGGCTGACCTGAGCTTTTCCTGTGGCACTATAGGCCAGATAGCCCTTAGGCTGGCCCACCGCCTCTTGGCCAATCAGAACACGGTTTGGCTTCTGACTGTGGGTAAGGGGATTGGGGAGGAGAATGTTACAAGCAAAGTGGAATTATGAGACAGAGGGTGTGTGTGTGTGTGTACAAGACAGTGTGTGTGTGTGTGTGTACCTGTTGGCTGTCTGTAGTTGGACATAGTGTACGTCAGT
Organism: Salvelinus sp. IW2-2015; assembly: GCF_002910315.2. Taxonomy (NCBI): domain Eukaryota; kingdom Metazoa; phylum Chordata; class Actinopteri; order Salmoniformes; family Salmonidae; genus Salvelinus; species Salvelinus sp. IW2-2015. The sequence continues at coordinate 12,699 of NW_019943860.1, forward strand.
CCAGGGCTCCATCTCCAGACTCTTAAAGCTGTCAAACACATGATATTCCAGAATGCCGTCTGCACGGCTCCCTGCCGCGTGATCTGGCTGTTCAACATCACTGCAGAGAGAGAGGGTGGACAGTTTAGTTCATTAGTATTTTCAGGTAGTGTGTGGCGGTCATGAAATTTTGTCAGCCTGTAATTGTCATGCAAATGACTGTTGGTCTCATGGTAATTGACCGCTAATTAACATCAATGTTTTTTGCATCACCGGGCTTCCCTGCATACAAGCCGCTGATGCGCGCCTTTGGAACATCTACATTTAAAAAAAAGTTAAATCCATTTAATAATATAGACCCCTTTCTGTTAGAAAACATTGCCGCAATGCGCACAAGTTGGTGGCAGATGGGAGTTCTTAATAGTTCCTATTTATTTGCTTATGACTGTATTTCACACTACTTTTGGATTATAATTGGATGTTAAAGCTTGCATGAATGTCCTGCTTATTATAATGTGTGTCATCATCGCAAATCAACGTAATTATAGTTAAAAAACACATAGGCTGTAACAAAAGCTAGCCAATGTCAATGAGCGTTAGCATTCTAGCTAATAAATGCTGCATCCAAAGTAGTTATTTTGCAAAGATCACAACCAAATATCTTAGCAAAAGTTCAAGCAAAAATCAAAACATCGTATTAAGCGCATTAGAACCCCAAAAAGTTATTTTGTTTAGAAGTAATAAAAACGTAAATTTAGGCTATGTTGAATGGATGGCGATGGCTTCCTTACTGTAGCAAAAAGTCACAGGCATTTGTGTATGATGTCAGTATGTCGTGTACTGAAAAGGGGCCTATAGCCTACACCATCACTAGGCGATATGGCCCAAATATCATATCACAGTATTTTTCAGTTTTTTTACGGTTTGACGGTAATTTATGTTTTTAAATAATAAAAGTTCAAAATTTGCTTTATAGTGAGTAGTGTGTCACGCTAGGGTGGCAACATACATTCTAAGTGATTTCAATGGGTCTGTCTCCATTCTGATTGGTTTATACTGTTCAATTCAACTTCAACCAGCATTTCCTGCACTCATTTGAGGTACTGCCAAACATTTTTTATCGAGGCCTTTTTTTAACCAAATGTTGCAATTGCGATTTGACTTGCAAATTACCTCAAAACACTTGGGTGAACTGTTGGAATCATGAAAATGTTATGATTATTCTAATTCTATAGTTAAAATATAATAGTGGGAATTTTGAATACAGTGTTGTTTGACATGACAACAAATGAAAATGCCAGGGAGGAGTTATTGTGACAGGGGAAGAAACAAAGTGTTGATCAGTGTTTCCTAAGGGAACCTATAATCTTTGGCTACATTATATGTTTTCTCTTAGCTACTTTATGTAGCTAACATATTCATGCTTTGACCATTCCTCTTTGATTTAGAAGATACTGTTACACAAACAAAATGCTGATTTAGACCTACACCATTACTGGTATCAGGTTGTATAGCTAGCAAAATTTTTCTCTGACTATACATTTACTAGCAAGCTAGCCAGCTAACTAACGTTAGCATTAGCGGCTAACGCGATTTAGCCACAACTTGCAAAGAAAATAAACTGTTTGCAGATAGTGAGGGCGGTATACCGCGGTATACAGGGGGCGGTATACACTCTGTAGTGCCTTGCGGTCGGAGGCTGAGCAATTGCCATATCAGACAGTGATGCAACCAGTCAGGATGCTCTCGATGTTGCAGCTGTAGAACCTTTTGAGGATCTCAGGACCCATGCCAGATCTTTTTAGTTTCCTGAGGGGGAATAGGTTTTGTCGTGCCCTCTTCACGACTGTCTTGGTGTGTTTAGACCATCGCGTTAGCATTAGCGGCTAACGCGATTTAGCCACAACTTGCAAAGAAAATAAACTGTTTGCAGATGTAAGAAACACAAACTAATAGTGTATTTATAGAACCCTTGTGAATTTATATTAAAAAGAAGCAAAGTGGGAACAGTATAGTTGTCATCAACATTGCTGCATTGACCATGCAGACTGAACGCAAGTGTCTTGTGGTCGAGCAACAACAAATGCGCTCCTTGAGTGGCAGGGAGCGGGACTGGGTCTGTGTGGAAAGCCGCAGAGAGACAGCGGAAAGAGAGGACTCAAGTAGCGGAGTAAACTATAAAAATGGATGTTACACGCGGCGTATCACATTTAACAAATTAAACATTCACATACCGTTATAGAAGGTAAAAAAAAAAAAAGAAATGGTCTGTGCATCAATACCGGTATATAGTAAAACACGGTATACCGCCCAGCCCTAACCATCAAAACAAATCCATTAGTTATTTAGTGGTGATAGGCATGTAAACCTGGGAATGGCTTAGAAATCAAAACACAAGATGCAACTCTATATTAATGATTTGGAAAAGTCGCAAAAAAGGCATGAGCTCTGATCCTTCCCACAGAGAGCGAGAGAGAAGTGCATTGCTGCTCTGCTTGTGTGGCAAGTAAGTTAGACGATATGTATTCAATGGAAGATGGAATAAAAATGACAGAATTAAAAGTGAAATGAGAAAGAAAGGCTACAACGACCAAAAGCCAGCAGCAGGTAGGCTGCTATTTACGCTAGAATCTGAATGGAGTTATGTGTAGGCTAACTGTAGGCTGGTGAGAAGAGCAGTAACATTATGGCTAGCCTCAATTAGCTATCTTCTCTCGGATTGATGCAGTCAAGACAGGTAACGTAAACTCACGTAAACTCGTACATCGCCTTGGTCCGTACAATTGCCCTTATTTTAGCGCCCCAAAAACGTAATACTTCCAGATCAACTGTAATGTCAATACCATTGTAAAGCACAATTTCTCCCCTTTCCAACAAAATCAATTACATGACCTAAACACTGCCCGTTTCTGCAATAATTCAAGCAGGCAATGAGCCCCGTCGGGTCTTTTTTTAAATGGCGGGTGGGGAAGCGAAACTAATGTGTGATAGTGAGAAAGACAGATGTCGTGTGGGAAAATAGCTTTTTTCACTCAATCTGTCCAACTTATCACCTTATCGCCTCTAAAATGTAAATAAAACACTATAAAGAGTTTATATAATGTGTCATTACATACCTATTTGAAGGTTTGTGTCGAATTTGAATTGGGTTTTTAGGGCGGTGCTAAAGTGATCTTAGAAGTAAACAGCGGCTTTGAGAATGATGATCACATGCAATGATGACGAAAAAAATTACTAGGTATCCCCCCTTACCCCCGTCACTGTCCATTTCTTGTTTTTAAACGATGAGAGAAGTGCTACACCTGGTGGAGAGAGATTGTAAGACAGAAATAGTTGCTTTATGCGTGCTGTACGTTACGACATGACACATCAAGATGTAACGGAGGGTCAGTTTTTTCAACTTTTCTCCAATACTATAGAYCCATTACCATGTCGATCAACGCTTGAATAGAAACCTAGTTCACACCCCCGATTTTGAAGTCAACACAGTCGCTACAGTCCCATTTGTTTTCTTTGTAGCCCCGTTTGAATGTCGCGGTTACGCACATTTGTACGGAATGGGGTGAGTTTACGTTACTATGTAATCGGATGGGATGATATATAACTAGCAAGAAGTTAGTCTAGCGTGAGGTAACAGTGGTTACGGTCTCTCCCTCCAAACACACGGCCTCCGCTCCCTAATAGCCTACAGCAGCTCGCGCTCTCTCCCTTTCGGTAATGGCTCCGGTTGAATAAAGTAGCAAAACAATTGGCTTCCTGCTGCTTCCCTCACTTGGATAGGACCGGTTGTCCTTTCGGGACGGGTTTTAAAAATGTATTTATGCATATTGGGTCCGGTGTTGCCTGTGTCCATTTCGGAACGGGGGCTCTAACTCCCATCACCATTTGTCTTCATCACTCAGACTATTCGAGTGTTTTGAGAGTGATTAGAGGGACAATAGAACGCTGAGTATCAAGCCATTAGCAAGGGCCTTTAGAAAGTTTGACAGGCTACCCATCAAATCAAAGTTTATTTGTCACGTGCGCCGAATACAACAGGTGTAGGTGTACAACATTTGATTACCTGTTCAGGAGTCTTATGGCTTGGGGGTAAAAACTGTTGAGAAGCCTTTTTGTCCTAGACTTGGCACTCCGGTACCGCTTGCCATGCGGTAGTAGAGAGAACAGTCTATGACTGAGCTGGCTGGGATCTTTGACAATTTTTAGGGCTTTACTCTGACACCGCCTGGTTTAGAGGTCCTGGATGGCAGGCAGCTTAGCCCCAGTGATGTACTGGGCCGTACGCGCTACCCTCTGTAGTGCCTTGCGGTCGGAGGCCGAGCAATTGCCGTATCAGGCAGTGATGCAACCAGTCAGGATGCTCTCGATGGCAGCTGATAGAAACCTTTTGAGGATTCAGGACCACCATTGCCGATCTCTTTTTAACGTTCCTGAGGGAACAGCTGCTTGTCGTGCCTCTACCTATCACGACTTCTGTGTGTTAGAACATTCTAGTTTAGTTGGTATTGTGGACACCAAGGAACATTGAAGCTGCTCAACCTGCTCTCTACAGCCCTGATCGATGAGAATTGGGCGTTACTCGCCCTCCTTTTCTGTAGTCCACAATCAGTCTCCTTAATCTGGTTACGTTGAGGATAGTTGTTATTCTGGCACACCAACCCGGCCAGTCTACTGATTCCTCTCCTTAGTGTCTTGTGTTGTCTACCGACTGACACTGTTTAGTGTCTCTTCAAAACTTAATATGTTTGGAGTCGTGCCTGGCCATCAGTCCTGGGTGAAACAGGATACGAGAGGGGGCTGGACACACACCCCTGGGGGGCTCCAGTGTTGAGATTAGCGTGAGCTATCCTACTCTCACCTCCTGGGGCGCCGTCAGGAAGTCAGGAACAGTTGCAGAGGGAGTGTTTAAGTCCCAGATCCTTAGCGTAGTGTATGAGCTACTTAGAGTACTACGGTTCGTTGACACGCATGAGCTGAGTCATGAATACATTCTCACATAGGTTTCTTTTGTCCCAGGTTGGGAAAGGGGCAGTGCCTGGAGCTGCAATAGAATTTGCATCATCTGGTAGATCTGTATGGGCGGTATGCAAATGAATGGGTCTAGGGTTTCCTGGAGATAATGTATTGATGTGAGCCATGACCAGCCTATTCAAAGCACTTCATGGCTACGGACGTGAGTGCTACGGGTCTGTAGTCATTTAGGCAGGTTGCCTTTGTGATCTTGGCCACAGGGACTATGGTGCTGCTTGAAACATGTTTTATTACAGACTCAATCAGGGACATGTTGAAAATGTCAGTGAAGACACCTGCCAGTTGGTCAGCACACGCCCGGAGCACACGTACCTGGTAATCTATCTGGCCTTGTGAATGTTTACCTGTTTTAAGGGCTTACTCACATCGGCTACGGACAGCGTGATCACACCGTCATCCAGAACAGCTGGTTTTCTCACTCATGGTTCAGTGTTGCCTGGCTTGATGCAAGCATAGAAGGCATTTAGCTCGTCTGGTAGGCTCGTGTCAATGGGCAGCTTGCGGCTGTGTTTCCCTTTGTAGTCTGTAATAGTTTGCAAGCCCTGCCACATAAGACAAGCGTCGYAGCTGGTGTAGTATGATTKAATCTTAGCCCTGTATTGACGCTTTGCCTGTTTGATGGTACGTCGCAGAGTATAGCAGGATTTCTTGTAAGCTTCCYGGTTAGAGTCCCGCACCTTGAAAGCGGCAGCTCTGCCCTTTAACTCAGTGCGYATGTTGCCTGTAATCCATGGCTTCTGGTTGGGGTATGRACATACAGTCACTGTGGGGACGACGTCCTCGATGCACTTATTGATGAAGCCAGTGACTGCGGCATTCATTTGGGAGTTTTGGATAGGATTACCGTGACAAACGGTCACAGTGAATTTGAATGCGGTCATGACTGGTGAATGCCGATGTGGCCGTAATATGGTCAACAACCCTGTGTGTGTGTGTGTGTGTGTGTGTTTGTACCTCAGTCTGCTGTTGAAGGCGTCAGGAGTCAGTCTTTGTGCCAGCAAGCTGGTGATGTCATTCCAGGATAGAGAGGATTCTACTATAGCCTCCTCAGCTACGCCCACTTCCTGCTCAGAATCACAAGTGATTGGCTCCTTGCGGGGAGAGTGGTGGCTCACATAGCCAATCAGATAACCTAAAACAGAGGAAGTGAAGAGAGAGTAAGACAAGAGAGAGTGGATGAATTTGTTTTGCATTGCCCGGTGCCCCAGGTGGCTGGAGATTTCACTTTAGGACCAATGGAAGGGTCTAAAATGTGTAAAATGCACCAGGCGATGCAAGACGAACTTGCCCAGGGAGAGAGGGTGAGTGTGACAAAGAAATTAAAAAAGAGCATGAGGAAGAGTATGTACCGATGATGAAGATGAAGAGGGTTCCAAGAGCCAGATAACACACTTTGCGGTAGTTTTGCTGTGGGCGGGGCCTGTATGAGGGCGAGCCTCCTGGTTGGCCCACCTGCTCAGAGGGGGCGTGGTCATCTACAACATCATCAGACAGTCTCACCTCCACGTGGCTCCCTTCGTCTTCGTCTCCCTCTCCGTCCGACTGCAGAGTGAAGTGGCTGTACTGCTCACTGTTAAACTACACACACACACACACACACACACACACACACACACACACACACTGAACAAAAATATAAACGCAACTTGTAACAATTTCATAAGGAAATCAGTCAATTGAAATGAATTCATTAGGCCCTAATCTATGTATTTCACATGACTGGGAATACCGATATGCATCTGTTGGTAACAGATACCTTAAAAAAAAGATAGGGGCGTGGATCAGAAAACCAGTCAGTATCTGGTGTGACCACCATTTGCTTCATGCAGCACGACATCTCCTTCACATAGAGTTGATCAGGCTTCTAGTTTTTCCTGTTCTCTGCTTCCAATGACTGGAACGAATTGCAAAAATCACTGAAGGCTAAAACTCTTTAAACGTCTTGTGGTAGGTCGACCTAT
>NW_019943860.1:25806-30541 GCF_002910315.2 Salvelinus sp. IW2-2015
GCTATTTGAGTTAATATTGCCTGCTAACATGAATTTCTTTTAACTAGGGAAATTGTGTCACTTCCTTGCGTTCTGTGCAACAGAGTCAGGGTATATGCAGCAGTTTGGGCCGCCTGGCTCGTTGCGAACTATGTGAAGACTATTTATTCCTAACAAAGACAGACAACTTTGCAAACGGGGGATGATTTAAAAAAGTGCATTGCGAAAAAAGCACAATCGTTGCACGAATGTACCTAACCATAAACATCAATGCCTTTCTTAAAATCAATACACAGAAGTATATATTTTTAAACCTGCATATTTAGTTAAAAGATATCCAGGTTAGCAGGCAATATTAAACTAGGGAAATTGTGTCACTTCTCTTGCGTTCATTGCACGCAGTGTCAGGGTATATGCAACAGTTTGGGCCGCCTGGCTCGTTGCAAACTAATTTGCCAGAATTTACGTAATTATGACAACATTGAAGGTTGTGCAATGTAACAGGAATATTTAGACTTATGGATGCCACCCGTTAGATAAAATACGGAACGGTTCCGTATTTCACTGAAAGAATAAACGTTTTGTTTTCGAGATGATATATTTCCGGATTCGACCATATTAATGACCTAAGGCTTGTATTTCTGTGTGTTATTATGTTATAATTAAGTCTATGATTTGATAGAGCAGTCTGACTGAGCGGTGGTAGACAGCAGCAGACTCGTAAGCATTCATTCAAACAGCACTTTCCTTGTTTTGCCAGCAGCTCTTCGCAATGCTTCAAGTATTGCTGTGTTTATGACTTCAAGACTATCAACTCCAGAGATTAGGCTGGTGTAACCGATGTGAAATGGCTAGCTAGTTAGCGGGTGCACGCTAATAGCGTTTCAAACTTGGACTTGGAGTAGTTGTTACCCTTGCTCTGCATGGGTAAAGCTGCTTCGAGGGTGGCTGGTTCGAGCCAGGTAGGAGCGAGGAGAGGGATGGAAGCTATACTGTTACACTGGCAATACTAAAGTGCCTTAAAGAACATCCAATAGTCAAAGGTATATGAAATACAAATGGTATAGAGAGAAATAGTCCTATAATTCCTATAATAACTACAACCTAAAACTTCTTACCTGGGAATATTGAAGACTCATGTTAAAAGGAACCACCAGCTTTCATATGTTCTGAGCAAGGAACTTAAACGTTAGCTTTTTTACATGGCACATATTGCACTTTTACTTTCTTCTCCAACACTTTGTTATTGCATTATTTAAACCAAATTGAACATGTTTCATTATTTATTTGAGGCTAAATAGATTTTATTGATGTATTATATTAAGTTAAAATAAGTGTTCAATCAGTATTGTTGTAATTGTCATTATTACAAATAAAGGTAAAAATCGGCCGATTAATTGGTATCGGCTTTTTTTGGTTCTATAATCGGTATCGGCGTTGAAAATCATAATCGGTCGACCTCTACTCTGGATCGACGTGTACGACAGCGTTTTCCAGTTCCGCCAATATCCAGCAACTTTGCACATCCATCGAAGAGGAGTGGGACAACATTCCAGAGGCCACAATATACAGCCTTTTTATTTTAATTTCATTTTCACCTTTATTTAACCAGGTAGGCCAGTTGAGAACAGGTTTCTCATTTACAACTGCGTCCTGGCTAAAACAAACACACAGTCAATAACACAATAGAAAATCAATGTACAGTGTGTGCAAATGTAGAAGAGTAGGGAGGTAAGGCAATAAATAGTAATAGGCAATATTTACAATTTAGCATTAACACTGGAGTGATAGATGTGTAGATGATGATGTGCAAGTGAGATACTTGGGTGCAAAAGAGCAAAAAAATAAATAACAATATGGGGTGAGGTAGTTGGGTGTGCAATTTACAAATGGGCTGTGTACAGGTGCAATGATCGGTAAGTTGCTTTGACAGCTGGTGCTTAAGTTAGTGAGGGAGATATGTGTCTCCAGCTTCAGGGATTAGCCCCACCAACTTTACTTGTAAAGTTACCATCTAGTTTCAGCTCATGAAACATGGGACCAACACTTTGCATTTATATTTTTGTTCAGTATATAGCTGAATGTGTTTGTATAGGAGGGTGTGCATTTGTGTTCTACAGACTCATAGTGCATGTAGGAAAAAAGAAAGACCCCTCACCATTTTTGAAAGTGCCGACCTTGCTTGATTGATAGCTGCTGCCATGATATGATGAAGCTAGAGAGAGAYAYAGAGAGAYAGAYAGAYYGAYYGAGGGAGGGAGGGAYAGAAAGAAAGAGGGAGAGAGAAAGAAAGAGGGTAAGAAAGGGCGTAGAGAGCGAGAACAGGTTAGTCTAAAGTCATTTTTGAGGTTATAAACATTCTGTTTCTCCCTGAAATGTACACCTCTTCACTCCCCCTCATGGACTTCATTGGATTGGCTTCCATCATGTTTCTTATACCAATTCAATGTTTTTAACACAAAACAGAGCAGCCATTCACTGTACCAGAGCTACACCATCAGGCCCAGGAATATTTACTCTAAATAAACAGGGTTTAAGTGACACACAACCCTATGTGTGTTTCAAGCCCAGGTTACTTCAGGCAGGAAGTTACAATCAAAGTCACAAACCGACACAGAAACACTTCTGCTACCAACCGACACCACAAATCACTCAACACAAGAGATTATCACACACACAAAGACACACATACATTCCCTCCCTCCTATGATATCCCACCTACTCTTGCTAAGACTAAACACTAGTCTGGACCTTGACCTTCTCTCACACTGAAGCCAAAACACACACACACACACTCTGCTATTACAAAACACAGTGAGAAACTCAGAAGCTGAATCCCAAATCACCCCCTTCTCCTCAAGCACCACCACCATATGTGTCCCAAAGCTGAGGAAGTGAAAATGATCTACAGTGTAGGGGCTTAGCCCCTTTGACTGATTTAGAGGCTTGACACTTAACAAATGAAATACCTCCCAAATGAAATGTTTAACTGATACTGAGGTGTATATCTTGCAAAATAACAGGGGGAATTTGTTAATTTGAATGTCATGCTTGTTAATGACTGGGAGTTTATATAAGGACTGTGTGACTCTATTTTTYTAGTTTATTCGTCATTAGTCAGCACCTCCAAACAAAATAACTTCTGGGTGTGCGCAGCAAGGAGTCATGTTTTTTTACTCTATTATTTAAAAATGTAACATGAATTGCATCACAAGTATGTCCCAGAGTTGGTTTTATTGTTCTCCTGGCCACTCTCTGGAAGTCACCCTAGGAGTTTAGTCAGCAACARGTGACAACGGAAGGCCCTCCGAGTGAGTTGGTAAGGGCGAGGGGGCGGTCTGGGATTCACAGAGCGTCACAGCATCAAAGACCGTAGAGCAAAAAAGATCTGGGGCAAGGTTACGAAACTCATAACCTGAACATCATGTATCTCTAAATCAACTCTTGAGCCGTAGCCAAACTCAGAACCAGGAAATCAATCAATCATTCCACAAGCATTGCATTTTCACCTCTTAGCTGTGTAACCCAAAACCTAAGTTGCATTGTGATTGGACAAAAGCAATGACTGTACAGCCCCTCCCTAGAACTTATTTTTTTGTATTGAAGTCTAAKTTTGACAAGACCAAGTTGAAGAAGACCGAGACACAAGAGAAAAACCCCTTGCCCACCAAAGAAACTATCGAACAGGAGAAGCAAGCAACAGCATGAAGCCCAAGCCTCTGCTATGCACTGTACATTCCACAAGCATTGCATTTTCACCTCTTGGCTGTGTAACCCAAAACCTAAGTTGCATTGTGATTGGACAAAAGCAATGACTGTACAGCCCCTCCCTAGAACTTATTTTTTTGTTTTTTTATTTTTTTCCCACAAAACCAGTTCTACACCCCTAGATGTGTATAAGAGACACACACACACACACACACACACACACAATATAGGAGAATCACAAGTGGGGAATACTGGAATACGCACAGACGCTTTTATAGAGGCTCTAAAGGACACCAATACCAAACACACACCATCATGTCCAGCTAGACAAGCTAGCTAGCTAATAATGATACTGAGCTGTCACTCATGGCTGCATTATTTATGATATTTCATATGTCACCATTGCACCCTTATCATATTATGCTGTTGTTGGTAGCCAATGACTTAACAGATGAGGAAGCAATAACTAGTTCAAAGATAAATCTGCCAAATGCCCTTAGGAAGACTTCTACACCAATTTACAGMTTAACATTGCATATTGCAATACTGTCTTAGGAACTAGCTAACTAACGTTACAAGAAGCAGTTTGACGTCTAGCTATGAAGTCGTATTGACTGRCAGGCCCTGTTCACATGGCTACAACGACCATATGCTGCTTTTATGGCCATCTGGCTAATAATAATGYCCATAATGGGTAGCTAGCAATATTTTTATTTTCGAATATCATTGACAACTTGAAAGTGCCTTATAGCCATTAAATGATAGATGTAACTTAGTTATCTAACGTTAGATAGTAGCCGATAAATCTCAACTTTATCATCGTATTAAATCATTGAGTTTTAAGTCGGCTACTGTAGCTAGCTACCGTTACAGCTAGACAGACAGTTGTCGCTAGCTCAGCAATCTTTGCTACAGCTTATCAGTAAAACATTGCAATAAAGCCTCTAGTGTTACCTTTAGTTAGCTAGCTTTCTACTATAGCTAGTCAGTCACCTTTCTCCACTGACTGTCAGTTCTCCGTCACACTCACGCGCTGCTACTGCTCTGC
>NW_019943860.1:34374-41718 GCF_002910315.2 Salvelinus sp. IW2-2015
GCGCGTGCTACGGGTGGGTGCTGCTATGGTACCAGTGAGCTTGAGATAAGACGAGCTTTACCTAGTAGAGACTTGCTAGATGACCTTGAGCCAGTGGCGTTTTGGCGATGAGTATGAAGCGAGTGCCAGCCAACGAGAGTGTAACAGGTTTTGCAGTGGTGGTGAGTATATAGAAGACTTGTGACAAAATGGATGGCACTGTGAAGACTGCATCCAATTTTTGCAGTAGAGGTTGGAGGCTATTTTGTAAAAAATGACATCGCCGAAGTTGAGGATTGGTTAGGATGGGTCTGTTTTAATGAGGGTATTTTTGCAGCATGAGTGAAGGATGCTTTTTGTTTCGAAATAGGAAGCCATTCTAGATATTCATTTTGATTGGAGATGCTAATGTGAGTCGGAAGAGAGTTTACAGTCTAACCAGACACCTAGGATTTATAGTTGTCCACATTATTCTAAGTCAGGAACTGTCCAGAGTAAGTGATGCTAGAACGGGCGGGCGGGTGCGTGCAGCGATCGGTTGAAGAGCATGCATTTAGTTTCCACTTGCATTTAAGAGGCAGTTGGAGGCCACGGAAGGAAGAGTTGTATGGCATTGGAAGCCTGGTCTGGAGGTTAGTTATCATAGTGGTCCAAAGAAGGCCAGAGGTATACAGAATGGTTTCATCTGCGTAAGAGGTGGATCAGAGAATCACCAGCAGCAAGAAGCACATCGGATGTATACAGAGAAGAGAGTCGGCCCGAGAAATTGAAAGCCCTGTGGCACCCCCATAGAGACTGCCAGAGTCCGCGACAACAGGCCCTCCGATTTGACACAGCTGAACTCTATCAGAGAGAAGTAGTTTGGTGAACCAGTGCGAGGCCAGTCAATTGAGAAACAAGGCTGTGAGTCTGCCGTATACAGAATGTGGTGATGAAAGCCTTGGCCAGGTCGATGAAATATGGCTGCACAGTATTGTCTCTGATCAATTTGCGTTATGATTACGTTTAAGACCTTGAGCGTGGCTGATTGTGCACCGATGACCAGCTCTAAACCAGATTGCATACGGAAAGGTACGGTGGGATTCGAATATGCTCGAGATCTGTTGTTAACTTGGCTTTCAAAGACTTTAAAAAGGCCAGGGTAGGATAGAGTATAGGTTCTGTAGCTTTGGAATGGGTCTTGGGTGTCTCCCCCCTTTGGAAGAGGGGAATGACCCGCGGCAGCCTTCCATCTTTTGGATCTTTCAGACAATACGAAAGAGAAGTTTAAACAGGGCTAGTAATGAGGGTTTGCCAACAATTTCAGCAGATAATTTTAGAAAAGAGAGGGTCCAGATTGTCTAGCCCGGCTGATTTGTAGGGGTCCTAGATTTTACTCTTCATAACATCACTATTCTGGATTTGGGTGAAGGAGAAATGGGGGATGGCTTGGGCAAGTTGCTGTGGGGGGTGCAGGCGTTGACCCAGGGTAGGGGTAGCCAGCGTGGAAAGCATGGACCCACCCGTAGAAAAAATGCTTATTGAAATTCTCAATTATAGTGGATTATGTGGGTGGTAACAGTGTTTCCTTAGCCTCAGTGCAGTGGCAGCTGGGAGGTGCTCATAGTCTCCATGGACTTCACAGTGTCCCAGAACTTCTTTTGATGTTATGTCTACAGGATGCAAATGTCTTGAAAAAAGCCAGCTTAGCTTTCCTAACGTGCTTTGTTGTATATTGCCGTTTCCTAACTTTCCTGAAAAGTTGCATATCACGGGGGCTATTTCGATGCTAATCAAACGCCACAGGATGTTTTTGTGCTGGTCAAGGGCGTCAGTCTGGAAAGAACCAAGGGCTATGATCTGTTCCTGGTTACATTTTTTTTGAAAGGGGCATGGCTTATTTAAGATGGTTAGGAAGTCACTTTTAAAGAATCCACCAGGCATCCTCTTACTGACGATGAGGGTTCAATATCCTTCCAGATATCGAGCCAGGTCGATTAGAAAGGTTGCTCCTTGAAGTGTTTTAGGGAGCGTTATGACAGTTGATGAGGACGTGGTCGTTTTGACCGCAGGTCCATTACGGATGCAGGCAATAGGCAGTGATGCTGAATCTTGGTTGAAAACAGCAGAGGTGTATTTGACGAGGGCAACTTGGTTAGATGATATCTACGCGTGAGGGTGCCCATGTTTACGGATTTGGGGTTGACCTGGTGGGTTCATGATAATTTGTGTGAGATTGAGGGCATCAAGCTTAGATTGTAGGATGGCTGGGTGTTTAGCATGTCCCAGTTCTAGTCACCTAGCAGCACGAGCCTCTGAAGATAGATTGGGGCAATCAATTCACAATATTGGGTGTCCAGGGCACACTTAGGGCAGAGGGTGGTCTATAGCAAGCCGGCAACGGTGAGAGACCTTGTTTCTGGAAAGCGTGTTTTTTTTAAAGTAAAGCTCAAATTGTTTGATTTACAACTGCTGGATAGTAAGACAGACAACTCTGCAGTCTATCTCTGCAGTAGATTGCAACACCGCCTCCTTTGGCAGTTCTATCTTGTCGGAAAATGTGTATATTAAGGGAATGAAAATTTCAGGCTTTTGGTGGTCTTCCTAAGCTAGGATTTCAACAACGGCTAGGACATCCTGTGGCAGAGTGTGCTTAAGCCATGAATAAAACCAAACTTAGGGAGGAGGCTTCCCAATGTTAACATGCATGAAAACCAAGGCTTTACGGTTACAAGAGTCAACAAATGAGAGCACCGGGGGAATAGGATGGAGCTAGCACTGCAGGCGCTGGATTAACCTCTACATCACCAGAGGAATAGAGGAGGAGTAGGATAAGGGTTACGGCTAAAGGCTAACAGAACTGGTCGATCTAGTATGTTCGGAACAAGAGAGTAAAAGGAGCAGGTTTTCGGCGCGAAATAGAATAGATTCAAGGCTAATGTACAGACAAAGGTTATTTGGTAGATGTGAGACATTGGACGCGAAAAGAGTAATGATGAGAGAGAATATTGTTCTCATAGAGACGTTTAAACCAGGTGATTCACCGCATATGCTGGGAGGTGGAACTAATGTTGGTTAAGGCATATTGAGCAGGGCTAGAGGCTCTACAGTAAATAGACAATAAATCATTAACCCAGAACAGTAATGACAAGGCATTATATTGATTAGGAGAAGGGCGGATGCGTAGCGAGTGATCATAGGGTCCAATGGTGACGTGGTTGGGCTGCTGGAGACACGGCGAGTTGAGACAGCTAGGCGCAGCCGGGGCTAGCAAAGGCTAGCAGACGGGCCTAGAGGAATAACAGCATGGATGGTGTGTAAGCGACGGAGGAAAGTCAATGTGTTTAGCCTCCTCGTGCAGCGGGGTGCGTGTCGATAGAACTGCTGAAATGACCGTCAGCGTGTCAACTTTTGACTTGGTTACTGTACAATAATATAATAAAACGACACAGGTCTTTTCCAAAATACATATTTTATTATCTATTTCATTAATCTTAGCTTACACCAAAATTAAAAAAGTTTTCTCTGGCTCCAATTGACAGAGATATGAAACAACACAAAAATATTTTGTGGTACTTTGTGAAAACAGATGTTTTCATGCTTTATCAGAAATACTGCACTTGCTGTTTATGAACAGACCATTGATTTTACATAGAGTTACACACAACTGATATAAACTCAAACACCTCAGAATTCAATTAGAAGACTATGATGAACAATATAACGACAGATATTAAATGATTTACGGAAATCTCAGTGTGTTTAAAAACGAAACCATCCTGAAACAGTGTCTCTATGCATATTATTGAGATATTTAGCTGTTTAGTAAAGCTAAATAGGGTAAAAACACACACACACACAACATATATATATATTATATAATATATATATATAATATATATATCATAATATTTATATATATATATACTATAATAGTTCTATATAATGAAAGGTAGAGCTGTACATATTTGTCCAGACCAAACCCTCTCCACATCATCTCCAGGTCATGAGATCAGAGAGTTTTCTTCGTTTAGAATTAGTCTCCCGACGCTTTGCTATGAACAGAACACAAAACACACAACGTTAAAACAAAACCATTCACACAACTTTAAACACCCTACACACATGCATGCATGCACTAACGCCACACACACACACACACACACACACACACAGCACACAACACACACCACACCACCACACACCACACACACATCTCACACACACACACAACCACACACACACACACACACACACACACACACACACACACACACACCACAGGTTACTCACAGCAGGCAGCATTGTTAACCCTCTTGGTCCAGTCTTGAGAGGGGTCGGCACACACAAACTTGTCCATCCAAGTGTGGAAGCTGCAACAAACACAGCACCAATGCTTCAAACAACATATTACCACACACACACACACACAACACACCACACACACACCACAACACCACACACACACACACACACACACACCAGCACACACACACACACACACACACACACACACACACACACACAACGCACCACGCACACACATGCACACACACACACACGCGCACACACACACGTTACCACACACCAATGCACAGATAGTGACGTAATCTCAATGGTTTTTCCTCAAAATGCATTGGAGAAGTAAAACAAGATATTCTACTACCAGATTGTGCTTGGCTGTTGATTGGAGGATAACTCACATGACAGCGTGGATGCTCACAGGAGGAAGTAATGGCTGTCGTGGTGTAGTTTTGTCAGCCGTCGGCATTGCCAATGGACGCCGAGGTACTTCAGAACAGCAATGTGCTACACACACACACACACACACACACACTCACACCACACACACACACACACACCACACACACACACACACACACCACACACACACACACACACACACACAACACACACACACACACACACACACACACCACAAGTCTAAACATTAAATAGGGGAGCATGTGTTGTCTGCAAGAAAGACAATGTGTGCTTGTTTCATGTCGTGTGTGTATGGTGTGTGTGTGTGTGTGTGGCATGTTTATGTTGTTTGTGTTGTGTGTGTGTGCGTGCTGCGTGTAAGTGTGTGTGTGCGTGTGGAATTAAATCACCGTGCGCTGCGTCACTGTGGCGTTTTTTGCGTTTTTTGATGGTGTGTGCGTGCGTCCGTGCTGTGGTGTTGTGTTTGTGAGATGCTGTTTACTATTGCTTGTTGTGGATGTACTGGTGATGTTTGTGTTTCAGCACTGTTAGGGTTCTCTAATGCTCAGAGTAAAAAATCAACAGACAACTAAGTTTATTCTTCCTCAGCAGGTCTGTTACAGCTCATTCAGAACAGAAATACATTTTCACACAACACAACCACTGACTATTAAACCGTCCTCATAGGCCTGAGTTCTCCGTCCTACACATCGTGTACAAAACATCGTTCTTTACTGCTGGGCAGGACACTAGGATACAGTCCAATAACACCTTCTATCTTCTCCCCTTAAGGTGATCCTGACCTGATCTCAATCCCGCTCCATTACTATCCATGCTCTTTCCCGCTTATCAAGTGGCCCTGCGCACATAGAATCGCTTCCCTCACTCACAACTCCAAGACTTAACTTGACCCATCGATATACTATCTTGCGCAGCTATTAACCATTAAACTCTGGTGTAGGACCCTCTAAACCTCAGCCACTCCATCCAAAGTGACATATATTTGCAGTATTCTCAGAAACCCACAAGCGACTGACCTGATTGTTGGATGGAGAGAGAGCAGGATGTGTGGAGAGATGGAGGGAGAGTATAACAGCACAGCCAGGACACAACACTCTACCAAACCGTCAGCTGCATCTGATCTTCAGATGGGTTCCACAAGAGACAGGAAAGTAGGGGAGAGTGAGACAGAGTGTTTCAAGTAGGTGTGTTGGCAGAAAGAGGGAAAGAAGAGGAAAGAGAGAGAAGAGAGAAGAGAGAAGAGAGAGTGAGAGAGAGGATGAGAAGAGAAGAGGAGAGAGAGAGAGCAGAGAGAGAGAGAGAGATGAACGAGAAGAGACGAGAGAGAGACGAGAGAGAGAGATGAGAAGAAGAGAGTTCTGTTCTATTAAGTAGGATCTGGCTGGATCTTCACCCAATAGCAGTGTCAGGGGAATGTATTGGCAGGCTGGTTTTTGCGGTGGGGAGAGGGGGCGTTATTAGGCTGTTGTGCGACTGTTGGTATGCTCAGTGTTCAGGTGTATTGCGTGTGTGCGTGCTCTGCCAATGAGATTTATTTTCTTCTCCACTTCCTCCTTGGCTGCAGATTAACTACTGATCTTGTTTTCCTCCACTGAAAGATAATGCTGGAATGTAAGCAGTKTGTAGGAGTAGAGTGGAACAATCTTACCTGAGGARTGTGTAAACAGCTGAATGAATGGGAGTTGATATAATGACCATAGACTAAAATAGGATATGACCTTCACAAACTGCTCAGGTAATATAATTCCAGCCATTGTGTCAAAGTCTTCAGTTTGACGTCACAGCTGTGATGAAGTACTTATTGTGGATCCAAACGATCATTGACACCAATAGATGATGTAAGATTTGCGTCATTGTTAATCGTTACCGAGACACGGAAATGTGTATTTTTATACATGAATAAACCCAGGGAGAGGTTAGTGGACAGGGTTAGTCACAGTTTTAAGGTGGTAAAGTGGAAGACATATCACCTGATTACAACTAGGCTACTTTCTTGACGATCCAACTAGATGGCAGTTCAGACCAGGGACGGACTGGACTTTTAGACTCAGACCGGCCCCTCCAAACACCCCCCCCCCCAGCGATACACCACCACCCACACAACCCACGTCACACTTTATGTAAACAAGATTACTGAACAATATTTATAACAATAACTTTAGTAAAATAGATGTAAAATAGAACAAGAGGAATGTGTTGCTCTTAGGAGGCGGCTGGCTAGAAGGAGCACATATTGGCACAATGGCACTGGCAGCAAGGTGGCACGAATCTCTGGAACCATCTGACCAGTAAAATAAATAATACAGGAATACATTTGTTGGTAAAAATACTGGTGAGTAGACAAGTCATAGAATAAAATAAAAATACACATATTTCCTACATCCTTAAGCCGTGTGTAGTCTTTACATTCTCTATACTYCCCTTGTCCTAAGGGTAAAAAATGACCCGCCTTCACTGAACCCCTAAAATAAAGCAGCTTAATTGAATTTTAAACCCCCAATCTATTTYGCGTTTAGAAACAACCTGTCATTCATCACAAACTTTGTGAAAATTGGGGTTTTCCCTCTTCACAATGCAGAAAGACTGCATTTAATCAGTGGACACCACTCGTTTTTATTACAACACAACTGTCATAATTGTTTTCTTTACTAAAGTAGAGGT
>NW_019943860.1:48450-60485 GCF_002910315.2 Salvelinus sp. IW2-2015
GTAACCAATTAAGACTAACCACCAATGTAGCCCATTTTTCTTGCACAAGGATTTAATGACAGAACAAAACCTACAAAAATGATAGTAAATGTTGGTTATATATTTCTTAAACTGCTGTATTGTCCAATTGGAATTAATATTATACTAGTGGTATATAGAATACTATTATATGAAATTATATAATATACTAACATTATATAATTAATATATTAATACAATACTAACATTATACGATTATATTAACATTATACGTTTTATTTTAATGTTATAATATTATACTAATATACTCATGTATACTAATGACTTATCCAGGTTGAGGATAGTGCATCTGCAGTGGACAGATGTAGATTGAGCCAGAGCCAGGATGCCATGACTGCCACACCAATTTTTTATTATTTTAAGAGACCGAAGTATGGGACCATAGATTGTTTTTTTAGTTTCCACTCCAACAAAAGTGTGAAAAGTCTGTGGTGCAGAAGGTTTTCTTTTTGTAAAGATGGGACCAACAGGAAGTAGCTGTCATACATTAACATGAGAGGCTTTGTGGCTGTGCATATTAATATGGCTTGTGGCTGTGGTTGAAATGCGAGGCATCCACTGGACTATACTTTGTTCAGGTACTGAGTGAAGTACTGGGTACTGGAAAACATGAAGCTACATCCAATTGGTTAATGCTAAGTGCTAACTTGTCATTAATCATAACCATTCATGCATAACAATGAGTTCAACATTTCAAAAGTTTGCTGTAGCACGTCAACCACATCCAGGCTGTGATTGGTCRGTTCACGAAAAGTGACATTGACGAGAGCTTGTTTCAACAAAAGGAACCCGATATAGCTAAATAGCCAGCTAGCCAAACCCAAACATTGCTTTTCTTATCCCTATTGTCTTCTGTYTTACCGCTTCAGCTGCAAAACCTTGACTAACAGTTGAACTGGTATCGCTGGGCTCAATGGGCTGCTCTCTCTGCTCTCTTTCCTGTTTGCTACCAGTGCCTTCAGGCTCACAAGGCTGCGATGATTGACTGGTAACGGCGCCAGACGAATAATTAGTTATTTTAAAACATTTAACTGCATCAGCCTCAAGGGACTTCAACCTCTTCTCTCTCTGCTTTTCAGCTTTTTACGTTTGTTCATGCTGTTAGACCTGTTTATAGACTACCATGTCTTCTTGTATCATTCCTCCTCCACACAGGGAGTGTGTGTGTATGAACTATTGTTAAAACACTGGTTTATGAAACTATTAATTCTTACCTGTGTATGGATGATTAAGTATGTGTTTTTTGTATGTGATGAAATCCAAAATGTGTAGGGAACATTCCAACATTATTTAGGAACTTTAGGCATTGAACCGCCGTCTCCGACAGGGAATCGTACATGTGCATAGAGCCGGAAGTATTACCCACTCGACCACGGCTCTGCCCCATAATCCCTTTGCAAGGCCTAGAAATATTGTGACGACACACACGCGCACGCACGCACGCACGCACGCACGCACGCACGCACGCACGCACGCACGCACCGCACGCACGCACGCACGCACGCACGCACGCACGCACGCACGCACGCACACACACACACACACACACACACACACACACACACACACACACACACACACACACACACACACACACACACACACACACACACACACACACACGCATAGACACACACCAAACAAACACAATGCGGACAATCACCCAAGGTCAGAGTAGAGCGTAATCAGACCCAGAGAGAAAAAGATGATCAATGATCATCCTCATCAGCAGGAAGGGATCATATCAGCATTATCAGTGGCATTCTAAGAATGTCACAACATTCTATAAATAACCACAGAGTTCCAGAGTTAAAAATAGTAACACATAAGGATGGCGTGGCTTTAAAACTTCAAACTCTGGTCACACAAGGAATAATTGCAGGGGAAACATGCACCTTTTTATTTGGTGAAGAGCATTCACGCACATACTACACCAAATCAGCAGTAGCTTTACATACCGCCTGTCATCTGGACTGGTGTTCAGCGTTTACCCACCTTTTCTACCCCTACGGCCCTGCTACTGACATCCTACCAACTCCATATAAATAACCAGATCTCTGATCTTTACTGTAGATCTGTCTGCRTTCTATAGATCTGAACTTGATCTGTTTCATGAACTGAGTGTCATCTCTGTTAGATGAGTCAATCTGAACTGGGGGTTGTACTTGGGGTGGCAGGTAGCCTAGTGGTTAGAGCGTTGGGCCAGTAACTGAAAGGTTGCAAAATYGAATCCCCGAGCTGACAAGGTAAAAATCTGTYGTTCTGCTCCTGAACAAAGCAGTTAAMCCACTGTTCCTAGGCCGTCTTTGTAAATAAGAATTTGTTCTTAACTGACTTGCCTAGTTAAATAAAGGTAAAATAAAAATATATGTGTGTTAACAGAGAGTTGGGTGTGTTTCCACAGGGTGTGTTTTTTCACTATCAAATTAATTTGTCAAATGCTTTGTAAACAACTGTCAGRGTTGTGCGCTACTGGTGGAGAAGTCAGGTGCAGGAGAGCAGAGAGTTGTGAACAGGCGCACACTTTATTAAGGCAGAGGCAATAAAACAGACAGACGCCACTGCGTCAAAACCTCCAGCCAAAGGTAAAAAGTGCAAGGCGCGGAAACAGTCACAAAAAATAAGCAAATGTTTAACAATTAAACATCCCTCGTGAAATACCATGGAATACAGGGGAAAAAACCAGCCTGCGCGCGTACACGAAACACGTAACCAAAAACTATTTCACACAAAGACATGGGGGGGAAAGAGGAATAAATACATGCAGTGTGATTAGGGAATGTAAACCAGGTGTGCAGGGAACAAAGACAAAACAAATGAAACAATGAAAAAATGGAGCGGCAATGGCTAGAAAGCGCGTGGTACGTCGACAGCGAACGCTCTACGAACAAGGAGAGGAGCCGACTTCGGCGGAAGTCGTGACAACAACAGGTGTAGACTAACAGGGAAACATGTTACTTATGGGGATTTAATTAACAATGCAGAGTTGAAAATAAAATAGAAATAGCGACACAAGGAATAAATACACAGTGAATAACGAATACTAATGAAGAATAAAAATAACATGGCTATATACAGGGAGTACCAGTACCGAGTCGATGTGCAGGGGTACGAGSTGATTAAGGTAGCTATGTACATATAGGTATGGTTAAAGTGATTAGGCAACAGGATAGATAATAGCAGGTAGCCATTTGATTAGATATTTAGCAATCTTGTTTAGCACGCTTATGGCCAGAGGGTAGACACTGTTCAGGGAACAGTCTATGTCTTGGGTGGATGGAGTCTTTGACAATTTTTTTGTCCTTCCTCTGACACTGCCTGGTATAGAGGTCCTGGATGGCAAGGAACTCTGCCCCAGTGATGTACTGGGTCGTACTCTCCACCTTCTGTAGCGCCTTACAGTCGGGTGCCTTGCAGTTGCCGTACCAACCGGTGATGCAGGCAGTCAAATGCTTTCAATGGTGCAGTGAATAACTTTTTGAGGATCCGAGGGCCCATGGCAAATCTTTTCAGCCTCCTGTTCACCATTGAAACTTCAGCCCTCTTCACAACTGTGTGGGTGTGTGGACCATGTTAATTCCTTAGTGATGTGGACACCAAGGAACTTGTAGCTCTCGACCCRCTCCACTACAGCCACATTGATGTGGAAGGGGGCATTGTTGTCCTAGTACCACCCTGCTAGGTCTCTGAACTCCCCCCTATAGGCTGCCTCATCATCGTCGGTGACCAGTCCTACCAWCATAAAGTTGTCAGCAAACTTGATGATGGTGTTGGAGTCATGCACGTCCACGCAGTTGTGGGTGAATACAGGAGGGGACTAAGCACACACCCTTGAGGGACCTCCGTGTTGTTGCCTACCGTGACTGCCTGGGGGCGGCCCATCAAGAAGTCCAGGATCCACTTGCAGAGGGCGGTGTTCAGTGCCAGGGTCCTGAGCTTGGAGGGGACAACGGTGTTGAATGCAGAGCTGTAGTCCATGTGTCACAAAATGAAGAAGACGAAGTGATAATGAGGTCTTATTGTTGTACATTCTAACATAAGATGGCTTTCTCACACCTTTTTTGAACTGATGTATTTGTGTGTGTTTTTAAGCATGTTTCTCTTCCCTTGTTTTGAATTTCACCGTTTACTCACAGGAGCACTGCTGTCAACCAAGGAGTGCTACTATGGAGGGAATACGGGAACACAACTTCCTGGAATTCTCAACCCCTCCTGAGAAGTATCAATAATTCAATGTACATCCTATTGGTGTATTTAATGGCCATGGAAGCAACGTGTGCCAGAATGGTTCTGGACAAAGACATGGAAGGACCGCTTGCGAAACACTGGAACTGGAAAAACGGGGCAGAGCTACAACAGACTTTCGAAGGCGCATCAGACTGATCAGCGGCAAAATCCGAACTGGATCACAAAGTAAAAATGAATGTGAAATGTTTTAAATGCTTTTACTTGGCTGTCAAAGGACCCACGCTTTTAATCTCACTCCTTTTTAACATTATCTGCTATAACCCCTTTCGTGGGAATCTATTCCACCATAATCCTTTAGTGGATCTATTTCTACCATAACTCTTTAGTGGATCATTCTACCCTTACCCATTTAGTAGGATCTATTCCAACCTTCTAAATACCCCCCTTTTAAGTGGTGGATCTATTCCACCATAACCCTTTAGTGGGATCTATTCCACCCATAACTTCCTTTAGTGGGATTCTATTCTACCCTAATCCCATTTAGTGGATCTATTCCATTCTAACCCCTTTAGTGGGATTATCTTCCACCATAACCCCTTTAGTGGGATCTATTCCACCCTAACCCCTTTAGTGGATCTATCTACCTAACACCTTAGTGGATCTATCCATCCAACCCTTTAGTTGGATTTATTCCATCCTAACCCCTTTAGTGGATCTATTCCACCCTAAACCCTTTAAGTGGGGATCTAATTCTACCCTAACCCATGTTTAGTGGGATCTATTCCACCCTAACCCCTTTTAGTAGGATCTATTTCCACTAACCCCTTTATGGGATCTATTCCACCCAACCCCTTTTGTGGATCTATTCCACCCTAAACCCTTTAGTGGGATTCTATTCCTATTCTAACACCCTTTAGTAGGATCTATTCCACTAACCCCTTTATGGGAATTCTATTCCACCCTAACCCCTTTTCGTGGGATCTATTCCACCATAACCCTTTAGTTGGGATCTATTCCACTAACCCCTTTAGTGGGATCTATTCCATCCCTAACCCCTTTATAGTGGGATCTATTCCACCATACCCCTTTAGTGGGATCTATTCCTCACCTAAGTATTCTTTAGTGGGATCTATTCCACCTAACCCCTTTAGTGGGATCTATTTCCACCTAACCACCTTTAGTGGGATCTATTCCATCCTAAACCTCTTTAGTGGGATCTATTCCCATCCAACCCCTTTAGTGGGATCTATCCGCACCATACCCCTTTAGTAGGATCTATTCCCACCATTAACCCCTTTTAGTTGGATCTATTCCATTCTAACCCCTAAGTGGGATTCTTATTCCACCATAACCCCTTAGTGGGAATCTTATTCCACCTAACCCCTTAGTGGGATCTATTTCCACTTTCATCTATCGACCCCCTTTAGTGGATCTATTCCACCCTAACCCCTTAGTGGGCATCTATTTCAACCCAACCCTTTAGTGGATATTCACACCTTTAGTGGGATACTATTCACCCTAACCCCTTGAGTAGGATCTATTCCACATAACCTCTTAGTGGGATCTATCCACCCTAGACCCTTTCTAGGTGGGATTATTTCCATATAACACCGGCTAGTGGGATTCTATATACCCCTTATCACCACCCTAACACTTTGAGTGGGATCTATTCCCACCCTAACCCTTTAGATGGATATATTCCATCTCTAAACCCTTTAGTGGGATCCTATGTCCCACCATTAACCCCTTTAGTGGATCTATTCCACTAACCACCTTTAGTAGGATATTATTCCATACTAACCTCCTTTTAGTGGGAATCTATTCCACCTAACCCCTTTTAGTGGGAATCTATTTCCACCCTAACCCCCTTTAGGGGATCTATTCCATTCTAACCCTTTAGTGGGATATTTCCACCTAACCCTCTTTTCAGTGGGATCTATTCCACCCATAACACCTTTAGTGGATCTATTCCACCCTAACTACCCTTTAGTGGGATCTATTCCACCCTAACACCTTTAGTGGGATCTATTCCACCGTCCTAACACACCATTTACTGTGTGAATCTATTCCACCCTAACCCCTTTAGTGCGGGATGCACTTATTCCACCTAACACCCTTTCGTGGGATCTATCCACCATTAACACCTTTAGTGATCTATCTCCACCATAACACCTTTAGTGGAATCTATCCACCATAACACCTTTAGTGATCCCCAACACCCTTTAGTGGATCTATTCCATACTAAACCTCTTTACGTGGGACTATTCCACCATAACCCCGTTAGTGGGATCTATTCCACCATAACACCTTTAGTGGGATCTAGTTCCACCTAACACCTTTAGCTATGGATATATTTCCAATTACTATACCCTTTAGGGGATCTATTCCACCCTAACCCTTAGTTGGATCATTTCCACCATACCCCTTTTATGTGGGATCTATCCACCCTACATCTGATGCCTTTCACTAACACTAGTGGGGATCTATTTCCCACTAAACACCTTTAGTGGGTATCTAATTCCACCTATCTACCTTTGTGGATATATTCCATCTAACCCTTAGTGGGCATTCTATTCCACCCTAACCACCTTTAGTGGGATCTCTATTCCCAAACACCTTTAGTGGATTCACACTCATACCGTTAGTGGGATCTTTTCCACCTTAACACCTTAAGTTAGGAATCATTCCACCATAACCCCTTTAGTGGTGATCTATTCACATAACACCTTTAGTGGGATCTATTTCACCATAACACCTTTAGTTGGGATCTATTCCACCCTAACCACCTTTAGTGGGGAACATTCCACCATAACACCTTTAGTGGGATCTATTCCATCCGAACCCCTTTAGTGGGATCTATTCCACCATAACCTCTTTAGTGGGATCTATTCCACCCTAACACCTTTAGTGGGATATATTCCATACTAACCCCTTTAGTGGGATCTATTCCACCATAACCCCTTTAGTGGGATCTATTCCACCCTAACACCTTTAGTGGGATATATTCCACCCTAACACCTTTAGTGGGATCTATTCCACCATAACCCCTTTAGTGGGATCTATTCCACCCTAACACCTTTAGTAGGATATATTCCATACTAACCTCTTTAGTGGGATCTATTCCACCATAACCCCTTTAGTGGGATCTATTCCATACTAACCTCTTTAGTGGGATCTATTCCACCATACCCCCTTTAGTGGGATCTATTCCACCATAATCCCTTTAGTGGGATCTATTCCACCATACCCCCTTTAGTGGGATCTATTCCACCATAATCCCTTAAGTGGGATCTATTCCATCCGAACCCCTTTAGTGGGTTCTATTCCACCTTAACTCCTTCACTGGGATCTATTCCACCCTAACTCTTTAAGTGGGATCTATTCCACCCTAACCCCTTTAGAGGGATTTATTCCACCATAATCCCTTTAGTGGCCTACATTGTGTTTGATACATTTCCAGTCTACCTATACATTATTTTTATTTTTTTGTGTTCACACTTTTTGATGAAATCTTGCCAACTTGTGTTTCATGGTTACCGTGGTTCCMAACTGGTCACTGGAACTTGAATGTTTTACAGTTAAGAGTCCTGGTGCTCCAAACCTCCAACAGATGGTGTAGTCTGTTTTTATGACAAATCAACAGCATTCTTACATAAGTATTCATTTTGTCCTGAGTGGTGAGGGCAGTGTGGAGTGCAATGGAGACTGTGTCGTGTGTGTGTGTGTGTTTGCATTTCAGAACTCTAATTCCTCTCAGGATTAATCTCTCGTTAACCCTGAGACAAAAACGTACCAGAAAGTATTCATGGTTATTACATACTATAGTTGGTTTATATCATGTATGTACCAGTTTATTTTGGGTTATTATGGGGTAATCAGGCATTTATGCTATATTTAAGCAATAGGGCACGAGGGGTTGTGGTACATGGCCAATATACCACGCAGGGCTGTTTTTACTCACGACGCAACGCGGAGTGCCTGGATACAGCCCTTAGCCGTGGTATATTGGTCATATACCACAAACCCCTGAGGTGCTTATTGCTATTATAAACGGAGTTTACAATGTAATTTAGAGCAGAATTTCTTTTGTATTTGTCATATCTGTGTATACAGTCTGGATATACCACAGCTGTCAGGCAATCAGCATTCAGGGCTCAAACCAACCCAGTTTATAATCATCAACAATCAAGGGATTATAGTATATAATGTATGAAATGACCATGGAACAGCTGTGAATATTGCACTCTGAAGCAACACATTGAAATCATATTAAACACAATCTGAAACACGAACACACATGTAATTAAACATCCTAGCCACACTGTATACATCCCTTAGCCACACACTGTAATTAAACATCCTAGCCACACACCTGTGAAGTTAAACATCCTAGCCACACCAACCTGTAGATTAAACATCCTACCCACAACTGTAATTAAACATCCTCAGCCACACACCTGTAATTAAACATCCTAGCCACACAACCTGTAATAAAATCATCCTAGCCACCACACCTGTAATTTTAAACATCCGAGCCACACACCTGTAATTAAAACATCCTACCACACACCTGTAATAAACATCCTACCATCACAGGCACCTGTAATAAAACATCCTAGCCACACACCTGTTAATAAAACATCCTAGCCACACACCTGTAATAAAAACATCCTAAGCCACACACCTGTAATAAAACAATCCTAACCATCACACCTGCATAATAAAAACTCCTAGCCCACACACCTGTAAATTAAACATCCTAGCCACCACACCGCTAATTTAAACATTGCAATCCTAGCCCACACACCTGTAATAAAAATCTGCCTAACCACACACCTGTAATAAAACATCCTAAGCCCCACCACACCTGTAATTAAACATCCTAAGCGCACACGCCTGTAATTAAAAACATCCTAAAGCCACACCCTGTAATTAAACATCCTAGCCACACACCTGTATAAAACATCCATAGCCACACACCTGTAATAAACATCCTAGCCACACACCTGTAATTAAAACATCTAGACACACACTGTACATAAAAAACATTCATAGACACACACCGTAATAAAACATCCTAGCCACACCACCGTAATTAAAACATCATAGACCACACACCTGTAATTAAACAGTCCTAGCCAACACACCTGTCACATCAAACATCATAAACATCACCACCTGTAATTAAAATCCTAGCCACACACCTGTCTAAATAAAACATCCAGACCCACACACCCTGAAATAAAAACACTCCTGGCCACACACCTGTAATAAAACATCCTAACACACACCTGTAATAAACATCCCTCAGACACACACCTGTAATAAAACATCCTAAGCCACACACCTGTAATAAAACATCCTAGCCACACACCTGTAATTAAACATCCTAGCCACACACCTGTAATAAACATACAACCATCATCAGCCACACACCTGTAATTAAACATCCTAGCCACACACCTGTAATAAACATCCTAGCCACACACCTGTAATTAAACATCCTAGCCACACACCTGTAATAAACATCTAGCACACACCTGTGTTGACTACAAACACACTTCTACACTATAGAATACCTCACTGTACTGAATTAGAGAGACCAAGAGAACACACAGACTGGTTGTCTGTGGAACTAAATGCCTGCTGCCTCTGGCTAATGCCACACCTCTGGTACAATACAGGGCCAATCAACAAGCAGAATTGGCATTGGATGTGAAATTAATCTTGGTTGAAATGTGGTTTTCTATTTAAAGTCATCAGATACCCATGCATGGTTTAGTCCATTGTGGCAGAATTTGGCATGGGATGTGAAATAGACATCATATTCTGGTTGAAATGTGTTTTCTGGTTGAAGTCATCAGATACCCATGCATGGTTTAGTCCATTGTGCAGAATTCAAATCATTTTTGTGGTCTCTAAAAAGACTCTTCTTTCTGGGGAGTGGAGTTGTGAGTTACTCCAGGGCACTAGATTACTTACAGTAGGAGTAACCTAAGAGTGATGTACAATAACCACACAACAAACACACACACACACACACACACACACACACACACACACACACACCACACACACACACACACACACACACACACACACACACACACACACACACACACACACACACACACACACACACACACACACACACACACACACACACACACACACAGTGAATGAATCTCAATTGTCTTCCTATTCCTCAGATCAGAGGATGTGCGGCATGAATGATCTTGTTACCTTCCACTGCAGTGAAGTCTGCTGAGGGGAGAATGGCTCATAATAATGGCTGGAATGGAATGAATGGAATGATATCAAACAGATGGAAACCATGTGTCTGATGTGTTCGATACCATTCCAATTATTCCGTTCCAGTCATTACTATGAGCCCGCCCTCCTCATTTAAGGTGCCACCAGCCGCAGTGTGTGGAAGTAGAGTGGAGCATTCTTACACGACAGTGTTTAAACGGTTGAATGAAAAGGATTTGATGTAATGACCATAGACTAATATAATCCCAACCATTGTGTCTATGTTTTGTATCCCTTCCTACAGTCTGTAATTTATTGTGTGGATGATGATGCCATTTCCAGTTTTAGATGTTGTCACACAATAAGAGTAGAAAACATGTTTTTTCCAAATACATATTTTATTATCCATTTCATAGCTCTTAGCTTACAGCAACCCAGTACACCTCAGGAAAACGCATAAATACATTTGGACACTTTGAAAAGCCAAAATTAAAAAGGTTTTCTCTGGCTCCAATTGGACAGAGGATATGAAACAACACAAAAATATTTTGTGGTACTCTGTGAAAACAGATGTTTTCATGTTTATCAGGAATACTCCACTTGCTGTTTATGAAACAGACCAACAACATTGATACATAGAGTTACACACAAACTGATATGAAACTCAAACACCTTCAGAATCAATACAGATATGATGAACAATAATAACGACAGATATTAAATKATTTGTATGAATACGGAAATCTCAGGTTCAAAAACGAACCATCCTGAAACAGTGTCTCTATGCATATTGAGATATTTGTAAAGCATAAATAGGGTAAATAACACACACACATAAATCATCTCCAGGTCATGAGGTCATGAGATCAGAGACGTTTCTTCAGTTTAGATTTCCTCTCCTGACGCTTGCTGTGAACACACACACGTAGACACACAACGAGCCGATCCTCCTCCTAAAAGCTTGCTACCCCACACCGAGCCTTCCTCTGATACACACCACGCGCACACACATTACACGAAGAAATTTACAACACACACAGCAATACGAGTGACCCGGATCTTAATGGTCTTTCCTGTAACCTCACCTCGTCAAAATGCATTGGAGAAGTAAAGACAAGACTATTTACACACAGACTGAAAATTGACTGGTGATTGGAGGATAACTCACATGACAGCATGGATGTCACAGAGAAGAGTAATGTTGGTCGGGATGGTTAAGTGCTAGGTTTTCAGCCGTCGGCATGCGCACTGGACGCCGAGTGTACTTCAGACAGCAATCTGCTACAACCACCAGACGCACACCAACACACACACACACACACACACACACACACACACACACACACACCACACACACACACACACACACACACACACACACACACACACACACACACACACACACACAGTAAGAAGGGAGAGCATGTGTGTGCTGTGTTATTCATGTGTATGTATTCCTGTACTATGGTGTGTGTATGTGTGTGTGTGCGTGTGTGTGTGTGTGCTTGCATGTATTGTGTGTTTGTATTAGCACTCACCTGATTGTATGGAGGCGC
>NW_019943860.1:61812-77869 GCF_002910315.2 Salvelinus sp. IW2-2015
CGTTAGACACGAATCATCACCACACCAGTCTTTACACACCTACACACTCGTGCACACCAACACACACTACCGACACACACACACATACCAGCAGTAATACACACTACACCAGCATTATCTACCTGACTCGCGAGACACGCAAAGCACGGTTCTGACGCTGATCTGTCCCTTCTTGGTCCAGTCTTCAGACGGGTAGCCTGTCCGGACAACAGAGCAGTGGGTCGGTCCATCACAACAGATTTGCAATCGTGGAACCCTAGCAACTGCAACAGACACAGGCAGCACCTAATGTCAACACTACTATTACACACACACAACACAACAGCCACACACAACACACACACACACACACACACACACCACGACACACACACACACACACACACACGCACACACACACACACACACACACACACACACACACACACACACACACAGCACACACCAGAAGGAAGCTGAAAGGAAACTTTGGAACGGGTAATCAAAACATCAAACATATAAGCGAAACACTAAGTGTATTGACTATTTCCATCCATTCCATCCAGCAATAGTAAACGACGCCATACCCTTCCTAACCCATAATCGCACAGGCCTTGCCTGAACTCCCCCGCCCAACCCCACGCAGCCTCCCGTCTGATTTACACACACGGCAACATATCTTACTACGAAATTAGCAGCACACACACCCCCACAGATAACAGGTGACTGAATGGTGCTCAAGATGGTCTTTCCTGTAACACCTCGACCTCGAATCATAAATGCGAATGTCGGAGGAGAGAAGTAAAGACAAGACTAATTTTACACGCACAGACAAAAGTATGACTGGCTGGAATTGCGAGGAAACATCAACATAACAGCGAGAATGGATGTCACAGGAAGAAGTAATGGTCTGGTCTAAGTGTAGGTCTTTCAGCCGTCGGCATGCACTGGACGCCGAGTGTTACTTCAGAACAGCAATCTGCTACCAACACAGGACCGCACACGCACACACACACACACCACACACACACACACACACACACACACACACACACACACACACACACACACACACACACACACACACACACACACACACACACACAGGTAAGAAGGGAGAGGCATGTGTGTGCTTGTTTATTCATGTGTATGTATTCTGTACTATGGTGTGTGGTATGTGTGTTGTGCTGTGCTGTGTGTGTGGTGGGTGCATTGTATTGTGTGTTTGTATTAGCACTCACCTGATTGTATGGAGGCGAGTGAGTGAGATGAAGAGATAACAGCACAGCCAGGACACACACTCTACAACGTAGCATCCTGATCTTCATGAGGTTCCACAGACACAGAAAGTAGGGAGTGTTTTAGTAGATTGTATATCTGTAGTGTGTAGAGAGAAAGAGAGGGGTTTCTGGCTGGGAGTTTGTTGTTTGCTTAAGTAAGCTCGGGCTGGAACTTCCCCCAGATAGCAGTGTCATGGAATGTATTGGCAGGGGGTGTGCGTGTCGGGGCTGGTGGGGGCGGGTTAGGCGTTGTGCGACTATTGGTGTATGCTGCAGTGTGTCGTGTGCTTGCTCTGCCAGTGAGATTTTATTTCTTCTCCATGTCCTCCTTGGCTACAGATTAATGATCTTGTTTTCCCCCACTGAAAGATAATGCTGGAATGTAAGCAGTGTGTAGGATGTAGTGGCAATCTTTACCTGAGGAGTGTGTATAACAGCTGAATGAATGCGGAGTTATGTAATGACCATAGACTAAAATAGGATATGACCTTCCACAAACTTCTCAGGTAATATAAATCCCAGCCATTCGTAAAGTCTTCAGTTTGACGTCACACGCTGTGATGCAATACTTATTGTGGATCCAAACTATCATTGACACCAATAAATTGATATAAAGATTTGCTTCATTGTTAATTGTTACGAGACAACGGAAATGTGTATATTTCCTTTACACACACACATACATAAAAACCCAGGTTAGAGGACAGGTTTAGTCACAGTGCAATGCATCCTTGGTATTAATTCCTCCTCCACACAGGATAATGTGTGTGTGTGTGTGGTTTTAATAAAAAAAAGTTTTCACCTTATTGAACCAGGTAAGACTAGTTTGAGAACAAGTTCTCATTTGCAACTGCGACCTGGCCAAAGATAAAGCAAAAGCAATTCGACACATACAACAAACACAGAGTTACACATAGAATAAACAAAACATACAGTCCAATAATACAGTAGAAAAATAAAAAAAACAAAAAGTCTATATACAGTTGATGCTAATGAGGTAAGATAAGGAGTTTAAGGCAAGTAAATAGCCATGGTGCGACAAGTAATTACAATTATAGCAATTAAACACTGGCGATGGTAGATGTGCAGAAGATGAATGTGCAAGTAGAGATACTGGGGTGCAAAGGAGCAAGATAATATAATAAAAATACCAGTATGGGGATGAGGTAGATAGATGGCTGTTTACAAATGGGCTATGTACAGATGTGCTATGTACAGGTGCAGTGATCTGTGAGCTTCTCTGACAGCTGGTGCTTAAAGCTACGTGGGCGAGATTATGGAGTCTCCAGCTTCAGATGATTTTTTGCAGTTCGTTCCAGTCATTGGCAGCAGAAACTGTAAGTGAAAGGCGACCAAAGGAGGATTTGGCTTTGGGGTGACCAGTGAGATATACCTGCTGGAGCGCGTGCTACGAGTGTGTGCTGCCTAACTTCCTCTTTACTAAGAAATGGTATTTTGAATGTAATCCAATCAGGTTTTCAGGCCTGGGCAGAGCACTATTACAGCAACCTCTTTAGTTGTTAATGATCTTGTCAGTCCATTATACAGGGAAATTAAATGTGCTGCTTTGTTTGTGACTGGTCAAAAGCTTATCATATATGTTGATCATGCTATTTTATTGACTAATGTCTTCGTAGCTTGAACTCGACTCCCGGTCATGTTCATGATATCTTAGTGACAGAACTTCAGGCCATCGGTGTTTTATTACTGGTTAGTCTGAATTTCTTGAATTCTTTCAAAACATTTGCTTAATTGTTTTTAAACTCTCGTAGAATGTTTCATGATGAATACGATATCATCTCTAGATGGTTTTCCAAATCGAACAAACTGAATTTCCACATCATAAATGATTTTAAAACATTTGCTTGGATGTGTGAAGACTAGTTTATGATTTTTTTACAGAATCAGATGTGTATTTGAAAGATATTGAAGCAATTCTCTCTAGAGGAAGAGTGAAGCAATTGTGTTCTTTTCCGAAAAGTAGAGAGATTCTTTCTCAAGATGGGCATTTGCCTCGTCAAAGTGAACAATTTCTTCTCGAGAATGGAACGATTTGTGCCCTTTCGAAGACAGTTAGGAACGATGTCCCTTCTCGAAGAAATAGGAAAGCAATTACTCAATTAACCTTTTTACCTGTCTGATTATGGTGATATAATTTATCAAAGTGCAGCTGCTACTACTGTTAAACCATTGGATGCCAGCTACCATAGTGCCCTTCATTTTGTTACAGTCTTGATACTAAACCACTAATTCCTGTATCAAAAGGTTGGCTGGACTTCACTGGAAGACCTGCAGGATCTCTACATTACTCCCTTTGTGTTTTACCAGGCCCTACTTCAGAAACATTCATCTTATCTAAACTTTGCTGTTGAAGTAATAGTCACCTGGATGCCTAACCCATTCACAGGATTAGTTAAACTCTTGAGGTTCCTAGGTTCTCCACCAAACTAGGTAGTATTCTGGTTTAGTTTTATTTGCGCCGTGATTGCTGAAACAAAAATACAAAAAATACACCAAAATACAGTGAGCATTTCTCCTTTGCCACAGATAATGACAAGTGTGCATTATCAAAAAGCTGATTAAACAGCGCATGATCATTACACAGGCACCTTGTGTTGGGGACAATAAAAGGCCCACTCTAAAATGCTGCCAAATATGTCTTACGTTTTGAGGAGACGTGCAATTGCGCATGGCTGATTGTGGAATGGTCTACCAGAGCTGTGGCCAGAGAATTAATGTTAATTTCTCTACCATGACACAGGCTCCAACGTTGTTTTAAGAGAATTGGCAGTACGTCCAACGCCTCACAACACACAGACCACCGCGTTATGGCCGTTGTGTGCGAGCGCGTTGCCTGATGTCAACGTTATTGAAGGAGGGGATGAGGGTGAGGATGAGGAGAGATAACAGCACAGCCAGGACACACACTCTACAACGTAGCATCCTGATCTTCAGATGGGTTCCACAGACACAGAAAGTAGGGAGAGTGTTTTAGTAGATTTGTTATCTGTAGTGTGTGAGAGAAAGAGAGAGTGTGTTTCTGGCTGGGAGTTTGTGTTCTTTAAGTAAGGCTCGGGCTGGACTTCCCCCAGATAGCAGTGTCATGGAATGTATTGGCAGGGGGTGTTGCGTTGGGGTGAGGGGGCGTTGTTAGGCTGTTGTGCGACTATTGGTATGCTCAGGTGTTTCGAGTGTGCGTGCTCTGCCAGTGAGATTTATTTTCTTCTCCATGTCCTCCTTGGCTACAGATTAATGATCTTGTTTTCCTCCACTGAAAGATAATGCTGGAATGTAAGCAGTGTGTAGGAGTGGAGTGGAGCAATCTTACCTGAGGAGTGTGTAAACAGCTGAATGAATGGGAGTTGATGTAATGACCATAGACTAAAATAGGATATGACCTTCACAAACTTCTCAGGTAATATAATCCCAGCCATTGCGTCAAAGTCTTCAGTTTGACGTCACAGCTGTGATGAAGTACTTATTGTGGATCCAAACTATCATTGACACCAATAGATKATATAAGATTTGCTTCATTGTTAATTGTTACGGAGACACGGAAATGTGTATATTTCCTTTACACACACATACATAAACCCAGGTTAGAGGACAGGGTTAGTCACAGTGCAATGCATCCTTGTATAATTCCTCCTCCACACAGGGAGAATGTGTGTGTGTGTGTGTGTTTAATAAAAAAAGTATTTCACCTTTATTGAACCAGGTAGACTAGTTGAGAACAAGTTCTCATTTGCAACTGCGACCTGGCCAAGATAAAGCAAAGCAATTCGACACATACAACAACACAGAGTTACACATGGAATAAACAAAACATACAGTCMATAATACAGTAGAAAATAAAAAAACAAAAAGTCTATATACAGTGAGTGCTAATGAGGTAAGATAAGGGAGTTAAGGCAATAAATAGGCCATGGTGGCGAAGTAATTACAATATAGCAATTAAACACTGGGATGGTAGATGTGCAGAAGATGAATGTGCAAGTAGAGATACTGGGGTGCAAAGGAGCAAGATAAATAAATAAATACAGTATGGGGATGAGGTAGATAGTATGGCTGTTTACGTGGGCTATGTCACAGAGTCGCTATGACAGGTTGCAGTGATCTGTGAGCTTCTCTGACAGCGTGCTTAAGCTAGTGGGCAGATCATGAACGTTCCAGCTTCAGATTTTTGCAGTTCGTTCCAGTCATTGCACAGCAGAACCTGTAAGAAAGCGCGACCAAAGGAGGATTTGGCTTTGGGGGACCAGTGAGATATACCTGCTGGAGCGACGTGCTACGAGTGGTGCTGCCTAACTTCCTCTTTATCTAAGAAATGTATTTTGAATGTAATCCAATCAGGTTTCAGGCCTGGCAGAGCACTATTACAGCAACCTCTTTAGTTGTTAATGATCTTGTCAGTCCATTATACAGGAAAATTAAATGTGCCTGCTTTGTTTGTGGAGCTGGTCAAAAGCTTTCGATATTGTTGATCATGCTATTTTATTGACTAATGTCTTTCCGTAGCTTGAACTCTGACGTCCCGGTTCATGGTTTCATGATTATCTTAGTGACAGAACTCAGGCCATCGTGTTTATTAATGGGTTAAGTCTGAATTTCTTGAATTTCTTTCAAAACTTGTGCTTAATTGTTTTTAAAAACTCTCGTAAGAATGTTTCAGATGAATTACATATTCACTCATTAGATGGTTTTCCAAATCGAACAAACGTGAATTTCCACATATAAATACATTTCATTGATTGATATGGATTTGACATTTAAAAAACATATAGATGAGCTGCTGAAGAAGCTAAGATTTATGGTAGTTTTTTCTACGGAAACAGTTTGCCCTTCTCGAAGAAGTAGGAAGCAGATTACTCAATTAACCTTTTTACCTGTTCTTGATTATGGTGATATAATTTATCAAAGTGCAGCTGCTACTACTGTTAAACCATTGGATGCCATCTACCATAGTGCCCTTCATTTTGTTACAGGTTTGATACTAACCACTGAATCCTGTATCAAAAGGTTGGCTGGACTTCACTGAAGACCTGCAGATCTCTACATTACTCCCTTTGTGTTTACAAGGCCCTACTTCAGAAACATYCATCTTATCTAACTTTGCTGTTGAAGTATAGTCACCTGAGATGCCTAACCCATTCACAGGATTAGTTAACTCTTGAGGTTCCTAGGTTCTCCACCAAACTAGGTATATCTGTTTAGTTTTATTGCGCCGTATTGCTGAAACAAAATACAAAAAATACACAAAATACAGTGAGCATTTCTCCTTTGCCAAGATAATGACAAGTGTGGCATATCAAAAAGCTGATTAAACAGCATGATCATTACACAGGTGCACCTTGTGTTGGGGACAATAAAAGGCCACTCTAAAATGTGCCAAATATGTCTTACGTTTTGAGGGAGCGTGCAATTGGCATGCTGATTGTGGGAATGTCTACCAGAGCTGTTGCCAGAGAATTTAATGTTAATTTCTCTACCATGAACAGGCTCCAACGTTGTTTTAGAGAATTTGGCAGTACGTCCAACCGGCCTCACAACCACAGACCACGTGTATGGCGTTGTGTGTGCGAGCGGTTTGCTGATGTCAACGTTATGAACAGAGTGCTCCATGGTGGTGGGATTTATGGTATGAGCAGGCATAAGCCACGGACAACGAACACAATTGCATTTTACTGATGGTAATTTGAATGCACAAAAATACAGTGACGAGATCCTGAGGCCCATTTTTTCAAGTTATCTGTGACCAACAGATACCTTTATTATTCCCAGTTGTGAAATCTATAGATTAGGGCCTAATGACTTTATTTCAATTGACTGATTTCCTCATATGAACTGTAAAATCAATGAAATTGTTGCATGTTGCATGTTACATTTATATTTTTGTTCAGTATACATTTCATCTTGATATTCTGGAGCCATTCGGGCAATTTAAAGTATTGATTGGGGACTTATTTGTGGAGAAGTGTAACTGTTTTTGTGGGTGAATTGTGATGATTTATGTACGCTTACCATGACTGTGTTTTTGTATTTTAATGTGTGTGTATATATACAGTCGGAAGGTAGAAGTTTACGTACACTTTGGCAAATACATTTAAACTCAGTCCTGACATTTAATCCTAGTAAAAATTCCCTGTCTTAGGTCAGTTAAGATCACCACTTTATTTTAAGAATGTGAAATGTCAGAATAATAGTAGAGAATGATTTATTTCATATTTTATTTATTTCATCACATTCCCAGTGGGTCAGAAGTTTACATACACTCAATTAATATTTGGTAGCATTGCCTTTAAATTGTTTAATTTGAGTCAAAAGTTTCGGGTAGCCTTCCAAAAGCTTCCCACAATAAGTTGGGTAACTTTTGGCCCATTCCTCCTGACAGAGCTGGTGTAACTGAATCAGGGTTGTAGGGCTCCTTGCTCACACACGCTTTTTCAGTTCTGCCCACAAATTGTCTATAGGATTGAGGTCAGGGCTTTGTGATGGCCACTCCAATACCTTGACTTTGTTGTCCTTAAGCCATTTTGCCACAACTTTGGAAGTATGCTTGGTGTCATTGTCCATTTGGAAGACCCATTTGCGACCAAGCTTTAACTTCCTGACTGATGTCTTGAGATGTTCTTCAATATATCCACATAATTTTCCTGCCTCAGGGTGACATCTATTTTGTGAAGTGCACCAGTCCCTCCTGCAGCAAAGAACCCCCACAACATGAATGCTTCCACCTCCGTGCTTCACGGTTGGGATAGTGTTCTTCGGCTTGCAAGACTCCCCCTTTTTCCTCCAAACATAACGATGGTCATTATGGCCAAACAGTTCTATTTTTGATTCATCAGACCAGAAGACATTCTCCAAAAAGTACGATTCTTTTGGCCTTTCAGTTATGTCGATATAGGACTCGTTTTACTGTGGATATAGATACTTTTGTACCTGTTTCCAGCACTTCTCAATGTCCTTTGCTGTTGTTCTGGGATTTATTCGCACTTTTCCGCACCAAAGTACGTTCATCTCTAGGAGGCACAATGCATTTCCTTCCTGAGCGGTATGACGGCTGCGTGGTCCCATGGTGTTTATACTTGCGTACTATTGTTTGTACAGATGAACGTGGTACCTTCAGGCTTCTGGAAATTGCTCCAAGGATGAATCAGACTTTTCGAGGTCCTCAATTTTTATTCTGAGGTCTTGGCTGATTTCTTTAGATTTTCCCATGATGTTAAACAAAGAGGCACTGAGTTTGAAGTAGGCGTATGTAAACTTCTGACCCACTGGAATTGTGATACAGTGAATAATAAGTGAAATAATCTGTCTGTAAAAAATTGTTGGAAATGTCCTAGATGTCCTGAACGACTTGCCAAAACTATAGTTTGTTAACAAGAAATTTGTGGAGTGGTTGAAAAAACGAGTTTTAATAACACCAACCTATAACTTCTGACTTCAACTGTATTTGTTCTGTTAATGTGTATTTTTATTGTATTATTCAGGGCACATTTGTAAAAGAGACCTAGGTCTCAATATGTCTTCCCTGTTAACATAAAGGTTAAATAAAAAATAAAAGATGGTCCAACTAGATTGGAGTCAGACTGAAGGCTTAGACTCTGACAGAGGTTGGGGTATGTTCATCTGGTTTGGGTTGGGTCAGTTTCATCTCATGTCATGATAAGTTTAATGTCATGAAGTTAGTTGAAGTGAATGATTTAACATGCTGTTAGACCTGTTTATAGCCACCACATCTTCATGTATCATTCCTCCTCACACACAGGGAGTGTGTGTGTTGTGTGTGTGTGTGTGTGTGTGTGTGTGTGTCGCGCTAGCATTTAGAACACTGGTACGCAACGTGATGCATATCTTACCATTCATGCACCTACTACACCAAAATCAGCTTAACCGTTTACCCACCTTTCCTGTTTTATGAACTGAGTGTCATCTCTGTTAGATGAGTCAATCTGAATTGGGGGTTATATAAAATCAGATCAAATGTATTTATATTTTTTACATTACGAGATGTCACAAAGTGCTTATAACAGAAACCCAGCCTAAACCCCAAACAGCCAAGAGAGGAACCAGACTCTGAGAAATGTCAGTTGTTTTTCATAGCTAAGCATTCAGATTCGAAACAGCAGGTGCGAAGAGAGAGAGAGAGAGAGAGAGAGAGACGAGAGCGAGCGAGAGCGAGAGAGAGAGAGAGAGAGAGAGAGAGAGAGAGAGAGAGAGAAGAGAGAGAGAGAGAGAGAGAGAGAGAAAGAGAAGGCAGTCCGGGACAGGCCTAGCACGTCTGGTGAATAGGTCAGGGTTCTTAGCCGCTGGCAGAACAGTTGAAACTGGATCACAGCACGACCAGGTCGACTGGTCATCAGGCCAGGTAGTCCTGAGGCATGGTCCTAGGGCTCAGGTCCTCCGTAAGGAGAGATAGAGTGAGAGAGATGGGAGAATTAGAGGGAGCCTACTTCAGTTCACAAGTTCACACATCAGATAAGACAGGAGAATTTCACCAGACAGAACAGACTGACCCTAGCCCCCCAGCACATTGAATATTGCAGCATAGATAATGGAGGCTGAGACTGGGAGGGTCAGGGGACACTGTGGACCTGTCCGACGACAGGGCCAACCAGGCAGGATATAATCCCTCACACTTTGCCAAAGCACAGCCCCCACACCACTAGAGAGATATCAACAGACCATTAACTTACTACCCTGAGACAAGGCTGAGTATAGCCCACGAGCATCCTCTACCGCACAAGCCAGAAACAGGAAGATCACGTGACTCAATCCACTCAAGTCGAGTATAGCGAAAAAAAGCCTTGCATGACGTGACAGACCCCTCCTAGGGAAAGCACGGAAGAACACTAGTAAGCCAGTGACTCAGTCCTCGTAATAGGGTCAGAGGCAGACAATCCCAGTGGAGAGAGGGGAGCTAGCCAGGCAGAGACAGCAAGGGTGGTTCRTCACTCCTCTCTCTCTCTCTCTACCGCACCTGCTGTCTCGACCTCTGAATGATCGACTATGAAAAGCCAACTGACATTTACTCCTGAGGTACTGACCTGTTGCACCCTCTACAACCACTGATTA
Source organism: Salvelinus sp. IW2-2015 (assembly GCF_002910315.2). NCBI lineage: Eukaryota > Metazoa > Chordata > Actinopteri > Salmoniformes > Salmonidae > Salvelinus > Salvelinus sp. IW2-2015. The sequence continues at coordinate 72,147 of NW_019943860.1, forward strand.
TTATTTGACCCTGCTGGTCATCTACGAATGTTTGAACATCTTGAAGAACGATCTGGCTTTAATGGTCATGTCCGCGTTTGTTAAACAAAGAGGCACTGAKTTTGAAGGTAGGCCTTAAAATACATCCACAAGTACACCTCCAATTGACTCAAATTATGTMAATTAGCCCATCAGAAGCTTCTAAAACCATGACATAATTTTCTGGAATTTTCCAAGCTGTTAAAAGGCACATTCAACATAGTGTATGTAAACTTCTGACCCACTGGAATTGTGATACAGTGAATATTAAGTCAAATAATCTGTCGGTAAAAAATTGTTGGAAATGTCCTAGATGTCCTGAACGACTTGCCAAAACTATAGTTTGTTAACAAGAAATTTGTGGAGTGAGTGGTTGAAACGAGTTTTATATGACACCAACCTAAGTGGATGTTAACTTCTGACTTCAACTGTATTTGTTTCTGTATAATGTGTATTTTTTATTGTATTATTCAGGCACATTTGTAAATAGAACCTAGGTCTCAATATGTCTTCCCTGTTTAACATAAAGGGTTAATAAAAATAAAAAGATGGTCCAACTAGATTGGAAGTCAGACTGAAGGCTTAGACTCTGACAGAGGTTGGGGTATGTTCATCTGGTTTGGTTGGGTCAGTTTCACTCATGTCAATGATAAGTTTAATGTCATGGAGTTAGTTTGAAAGTGAATGTTTAACATGCTGTTAGACCTGTTATAGCCTACCACATCTTCATGTATATTCCTCCTCCACACAGGGAAGTGTGTGTGTGTGTGTGTGTGTGGGTGTGTGTGTGTGTGTGTGTGTGTGTGTGTGTGTGTGGTGTTGTGTGTGTGTGTGTGTGTGTGTGTGTGTGTGTGGTGTGTGTTTGTGTGTGTGTGTGAGTGCGTGCGTGGTGCGTGCGTGCGTGCGTGCTGTGCGTGCGTGGCGTGCGGTGCGTGCGTGCTAGCATTTAGAACCTGGTTACGCAACGTGAATGCATCTTACGCATTCATGCACCTACTACACCAATCAGCATTAGCATTACATCGTTTACCCACCTTCCTGTTTTATTGAACTGAGCTGCATCTCTGTTAAGATGAGTCATACTGAATTGGGGGTTATATAATCAGATCAAATGTATTTATATTTTTAATTGAGCAGTATGGTCACAAAGTGCTCTATACAGAAATTAAGGACCACTTGTCCTGTTTAGAAACTGCGTGATCTCGGATGGTGTCATGAATGGGTGTATTACAGATTCAAAGATTAATTTTGGATGTCGAATACTTTCAAATACATTTAAAGGATACGAATGTGATTCCTTGTGATTAGAACTTGTTAATGTGTGAAAGTTAAATATTCTAAAATCATTTTTTGAATTTTCGGCCTCGTGCTTGTTTCCAGTGGAATGTGGGGGAGTTCGCTAGCGGAACGCGGCTAGAAGGTTAAGGACAAGCTTGGGCAGCGGGAGCTGCTACGGATCTCTACTCACTCATCGCCTTGACCAGTACTGGATTGATGGGCAGCTACGGGAACGTCGAGGAAGAGAAAGATCTGAATTCTGGTCCAATCGCTCACTCCAAGGATCAGACATCTTGCCTCCGAGGAACCCGGGAAGTCCAGGGAGAATCTGAGCTTACCTGAGTTCCTGAGACGTCTCCGAGGTCTGCCGACTCGCCTTTTCCGGCAGCTGATGCCAACTCGGCAGAATAGGCGCCAGCCGGAACCAGCTTACGCAGACCCATCTTCATGCGCATCGCTGCTATGGGCCGACGCAGTCAAGAATCTTCTGGGTTATCATTGACTGCGGGCGCCGACAAGAGTTTCATGGATGCCACCGTGGTGTCTGAGCTGGCATCACTCACATGCAGCCCTCTCCATTCCATGGACATTAAGAGCCACTCCTATTCACGCTGCGTGTGTGCTGGGAACAAGTGAGTCTATAGTTTATGCTCATCAAGCTCTCCTCAGGTTCCGTGGTATTGGGGGTTTTTTCTTGGCTTCAGCGCCAAATCCCTTATCAACTGGCTGCTGGTACTATCATGGGTTGGAAACCTGTGTCTGTCAACGCCCATTTGGCTTGAAAATCGGCGTAGCCTGCCGGCGGACGGTCTTCCTGTGGGCTCAGAGAAGCCGTCAAACTCTCGCGGAGTCATGCAGGACCTTCTGGAGGTTTTTTCAGCAAGGCCCGGGCACTTCGCTTCTCTCCACATGCAAACCCTATGACTGGGGATCAACTTTTTTTCCAACTAACACCAGACACCGCGGGGACGGCTGTATTCACTGTCGGGTCCGGAGACCAAGGTGGACGAGACATAGCATCAAGGACTCCGTGGCTGCAGGGGTGTGAACCGTCCTGTCTGCCCCGCCTGCCACGCAGGCGTTCTTCTTTGTGGAGAAGAAGGAAAAACCCTGCGGCCCGTGCATCGACTACCGTTCTCTAGGACCTTAAACTTCCTTATGCTGGGGGGCAGTATTGGAGTGCTTGGATGAATAAGTTGCCAAAGTAAACGGCGTGGCTCCTCTAGTCTCAGTTTGCAATGATATGCATATTATTATTAGTATTGGATGAAAAACACTCTAAAGTTTTAAAACTGTTATGATGATGTCTGTGAGTATAACAGAACTCATATGGCAAGAACAAGTCTGAGGAGAAATCAAAACAGTGAAGTGAGAAATTGAGCTTTTGTATGTATTCACCAGAGTCCAATGAAATCCCCTTTGAGATATTAATGAATGTTTGCAGCTGCCTAGGGGTATCACTTGATTGTCAACCATAATAGAAAATTATAATGAGAACTTCTATGGGTTGTGGGAGTGATGATCAGCAGAATCTTTCAGGTGTCTGGCAAGTCGCCTTTTCTGATCACGTTATTCCTCAATGGTACCGGAGCTTGCGTTCCATTTCTCATGAAAGACTAAAGAGATGGAATACTCCGGTTGGAACTTTATTGAAGCTATATGTTAAACACATCTAGATGATTGATTCTGTACTTAGTTTTGAAATGTTTCTTTGACGACTGTAATATAACTTTCTGAAAGTTTTTGTTCCCGATGTCACGCTGACCAGATGAGCGTTTTGGATAGTATACCAAACTCGCTAACAAAAAAGAAGGTATTTGGACATAAATAACGGACATTTAACAAAACAAACATTTATTGTGGACCCTGGATTCGCTGGAGTGCTTTCTGATGTAGATCATCAAAGGTAAGGAATATTTATCATGTAATTTGCTTGTTTAATGTTGACGTCAACATGGCGGCTAATTGTGAACAAATTTTCTGAAGCGTGTCTCAGATTTTGCATGGCTGGCTTATTCCGTAAGTATTTTTTTTAAACCTCAGACACAGCGGTTGCATTAAGGAGAGGTATATCTATAATTCCATGTGTATCACTTGTAATTATCATCTACATTTATGGTGAGATTTCTGTTTGAATAATGTGGCTATGCAAAATATGGATCGTTTTTGAACTCAGTGAATGTAACGCGCCAATGTAAACTGCATATTTTGATAAATATGAATCTTTATCAAACAAAACATACATGTATTGTGTAACATGAAGTCCCTAGTGTCATCTGATGAGATCATGCAAAGGGTTAGTTGATTCATTTTTATTCGTATTTGTGCTTTTTTTTTTTGAAACTCCTCTCTTTCACTGGAAAAAAAAAATCGGCTGGTGTTTTTTTCTGTGGCTATAGGTGGTGACCTAACATAATCGTTTGTGGTGCTTTTGCGTAAAGCATATTTTGAAATCGGACACTGTGGTGGGATTAAAGCAAGAATAGCTTTAAAAATGTAATGAGATACATGGTAATGTTTGAAAAGGGATTTTTAATTATGAGATTTTTGATGTTTTGAAAAATGGCGCCTGCACGTTCACATGGCTGTTGTCATATCGATCTCGTTATCGGGATTGCAGCCATAAGAAGTTTTAACCTAATTGTGATCCTTTCCCGCACCAATCCCGTTAGCGGGATCGATTTGACAACATCCAGTGAATGCGAGGGCCAAATTCAAACCACAGAAATATCAATATATAAGATTCACGACAATATAAGTGTATACATAAAATAAAAGGCTTAACTTCTTGTTAAATCCATGCGCAGTGTCAGAATTTCAAAAAGGCTTTTACCGGCGAAAGCAGACCATCGATATCTGAGGACAGCGCCCCGCAATACACATAAATCATTTTCAACCAGCAGGTATGCGACACAAAAGTCAGAAATAACGATATCATAAATGCCTTACCTTTGAAACTTTCTTTCTGTTGGCACTCCAAAATGTCCCAGAAAAATCACCAAATGTCCTTTTGTTCGATAATGTCCTTCTTGTCAATATTTTCCAAATTCAATTATTTGGCGCGTTTTATTCAGAATACAACCGTTCCAACTCGCCCAACATGACTACAAAGTATCTAATAAGTTACTGTAAACTTGTCCAACAAACATTTCAAACATTATTCCTAATCCAACCTCTGGTATCCTAAAACGTAAATAATCATACAATTTAAGCGGATTAACTGTTCTACTACCGGAAACAACGTGATGCGCGTCCAGTTCACGCGCACCAAGTCCACTTGGAGTTACACTTACAATGAACACCATATTTCTTCATTTCTCAAAAGAAAAACATCAACCAATTTCTAAAGACTGTTGACAATCTAGTGGAAGCTATAGGAACTGCAACCAGTTCCTATTAAATAGGACTTTCAATAGAAAACCAATGGAAAATACTATGACCTCAATTTGTTTTTTTCCTTGAATGTTTGTCCCTCGGGTTTCGCCTGCCAATCATTTTGTATACTCACATACATTATATTTTAACATTTTAGAAACTCTAGAGTGTTTTCTATCAAATCTACCTATCTAATCTAATTATATGTATAATCCTAGCTTCTTGGCCTGAGTAACAGGCAGTTTACTTTGGGCACGCTTTTCATCCCGGAGGTGAAAATACTGCCCTATCCCTAAGAGTTTTAACTGATCCCTGGCGCCTTCTTCTCCCATCGTCTTAACGCCACGGAGAGGAATTATGATGTGGGGAGTCAAGAACTACTCGCGTGAAGATGCATTGAGGAGTGGAGACACTGGTTAGAGGGGGCAGAACTTGGATTCAATAGTGTAGATGTACCACAAGAACCTGGAATATCTCCACATCACCAAGCGTCTCAACTCCAGGCAAGCTCAATGGGCTGGTTCAACTTCACCATATCCTACGCCCGAGTCTAAGAATGTTAAGCCGGACGCGCTTTACACACTATAGCACCGCATCTACACCCTCGGACCCCGAGACCATCTTTCCTACCTCGTGCCTGGCGCTACCCTCATCTGGGGAGTAAAGAACCAGGTCCGTAAGCCAGCCCCCCCCCCCCCCCCAACTAACCAGATGTTTGTCCCAGACACTGCCCGCTCCCTGTACTGGGAATGGCTCATTCCTCCAGCTCTGCTGCCACCCTGGCTCCCGTCGGACCTGCCTTTGTGCAACAATGCTTTTGGTGCCGGCCATGGTCCCTACGTCTATGCGTTCGTCGCTGCCTGCACTGTCCGTGTTCAAAACAAGACTCCTCGGAAAGCTCCGGCTGGCTTCCTTCAACATCTTCCTGTCCCTCACCTTCCTGGTAACATATATCCTGTACTTCTCACTGTCTCCCTTCATCTGATTGCAACACAGATTTTTCCAACAGTCGCGCATTTCATTCCCCAAGCTACCTTCTGCAAGGAGACTGG
>NW_019943860.1:77894-80081 GCF_002910315.2 Salvelinus sp. IW2-2015
GGAGGTTTTCAGCAAGGCCCGGGCCACTTCGCTTCCTCCACATCAACCCTATGACTGCGGGATCAACTTTCTCCCAGGCACTACACCACCCCGGGGACGGCTGTATTCACTGTCGGGTCCGGAGACCAAGGCTATGGAGACATACATCAAGGACTCCCTGACTGCAAGGGGTACCCGTCCTTCTGCCTCCCCTGCCAGTGCAGGGTTCTTCTTTGTGGAGAAGAAGGACAAAACCCTGCGCCCGTGAATCGACTACCGGGCGTTCCTGGACCTTAATCACCGCTTCACCACAGCTCCCTTATTGATCCATCCAGAACCGCCCGTCAGTTCGTGGTGGAGGTAGACCCGTCGGACGTCGGAGTGGGGGCCGTTCTGCCCTGGGCCTTAACCTTCCCGCGCCAATCCCGTTAGCGGGATCGATTTGACAACATCCAGTGAAATTGCAGAGCGCCAAATTCAAACCACAGAAATATCAATATACCAGATTCACGAAAATATAAGTGTAATACATCAAAATAAAGCTTAACTTCTTGTTAATCCAGTCGCAGTGTCAGATTTCAAAAAGGCTTTACGGCGAAAGCAGACCATGCGATTATCTGAGGACAGCGCCCCGCATACAAATCATTTTCAACCAGGCAGGTGACGACACAAAAGTCAGAAATAACGATATAATAAATGCCTTATCTTTGAAGATCTTCTTCTGTTGGCACTCCAAAATGTCCCAGAAACATCACAAATGGTCCTTTTGTTCGATAATGTCCTTCTTTACGTCAATTTATGTCAAAATGTCAATCTATTTGGCGCGTTTTATTCAGAAATACACCGGTTCCAACTCGCCCAACATGACTACAAAGTATCTAATAAGTTACCTGTAAACTTGGTCCAAACATTTCAAACTTTATTCCTAATCCAACCTCTGGTATCCTAAAACGTAAATAATCGATACAATTTAAGACGGGATAAACTGTTTCTAATACCGGATAAAGACAACGTGATGCGCGCTCCAGTTCACGCGCACCAAGTCCACTTGGAGTTACACTTACAATGAACAGCCATATTTCTTCATTTCTCAAAAGAAAAACATCAACCAATTTCTAAAGACTGTTGACATCTAGTGGAAGCTATAGGAACTGCAACCAGGTTCCTATTAAATAGGACTGTGCTGCCCATGAGCTGGCCGTTCATGAAATGGCGCGACTGAATGAAATGAAATACGACTTGGAAAATTCTGTGTTTGCAATCAGATGAAGGGACGCAGTGACGAATGTACAGGGATATATGTACAGGGAAGGTGAGGGACAGGAAGATTTGAAGGAGCCAGCCGGAGCTTTCCGAGGAGTCTTGTTTTGCAACACGGACAGTGCAGGCAGCGACGAACGCAGAGACGTAGACCATGGCCGCACCAAACATTGTTGCCACAAAGGCAGGGTCCGACGGGAGCCAGGTGGCAGCAAGCCTGGAGATGAGCCATTCCAGTACCAGGGACGGGCAGTGTTGGGACAAACATCTGGTTAGTTGGGGGGGGGGGGCTGCTTACTGACTGGTTCTTTACTCCCAGATGAGGGTAGCGCAGACGAGTAGAAGGATGGTCCGGGTCCGAGGGTGTAGATGCGGTGCTATAGTGTGTAAAGCGCGTCCGGCTTAACATTCTTAGACAGGCGGTAGATATGGTGAGTAAGCAGCCCATTGAGTTGCCTGGAGTTGAGACGCATTGGTGATGTGGAGATATTCCAGGTTCTTGTGGTCATCTACACTATGAATCCAAGTTCTGCCTCTAACCAGTGTCTCACCCTCAAATGCATCTTCGCGAGTAGTTCTTGACTCCCCACATCATAATTCTCTCCGGGCGTTAATGACGATGGGAGAAGAAGGCGGCAGGGATTCAGTTAAAAATTCTAGGGATAGGGCAGTATTTTCACCTCGCCGGTGATGAAATAGCAGTCCCACACTAAAGTCTTAGTGAATCTTGACTTGGCTAAGGTAGTGAGCTGTGGCAGAAGCTAGGATATACATATATATCTAGATTGAGTCGGTGAGTTTGTGATAGAAACATCTATGAGTTTCTAGAAATGTTAAAATCTGAATAGTATGATGGAGTATAGAAGAATGAATTTGGCAGGCGAAACCCGGGGAGATTATATCTCAAGGAAAAAATTGGGTATAGTATTTTCCATTGGTTTTATTGAA
>NW_019943860.1:80106-81581 GCF_002910315.2 Salvelinus sp. IW2-2015
ATGCTGCACCAAGAGCTTGCCGTCTCCTTGTCCAGAAAGGTAGCTGGGAATGAAATGAATACGGACTTGGAAAATCTTGTTTGCAATCAGATGAAGGGACAGCAGTGAGAAGTACAGGAATATTGACCAGGAAGGTGAGGACAGAATGTTAAGGAAGCCAGCCGGAGCTTCTCCGAGGAGTCTTGTTTTGAACACGACAGTGCAGCAGCGACGAACGCAGAGACGTAGACCATGTGGCCGCACCAAAAGCATTGTTGCACAAAGGCAGGTCCACGGGAGCCAGGTGGCAGCAAGCCTGAGAATGAGCCATTCCAGTACAGGGAGCGGGCAGTGTTGGGACAAACATCTGGTTATTGGGGGGGGGGGGCTGCTTACACTGGTTCTTTACTCCCAATGAGGTAGCGCCAGCACGAGTAGAGAGGATGGTCTCGGGTCCGAGGGTGTAGATGCGTTCTATAGTGTGTAAAGAGCGTCCGGCTTAACATTCTTTGACTCGGGCGTAGGAATGTGAAGTTAACCAGCCCATGTCTTCCGGATCAATGGACTTCCGGTGGACATGGTCTCCGATCGGGATCCTCAGTTCTCGTCCCGGTTCTGTAAGGCGTTCTGCACACTCATTGGGTTGTCGACCAGCCTATTCTCTGGGTTTCATCCTCAATCTAACGGCCAGTSAGAGCTTGCCAATCAGGACCTGGAGACGACTCTTCGATGCCTCGTCACGGCCAACCCYGCCACCAGGAGCCAGCAACTCGTGTGGGTGGAGTACGCCCGGGAACACCCTTCCTTGCTCGGCCACTGGGCTCTCGCCCTTCGACTGCTCTGTCGGGTTATCAGCTCCCACTCTTCCCAGAGCAAGAGGTCAACATACCCTCTGCCCAGATGTTTGTCCACCACTGGCGTCCCTTTCCCTATCTCCAAGATCCTTAGCTCTTCTGCTGTTCGTCTTCTGTTGCCCCTCACCCTCCGTATACATCCCACGTTTCATGTATCAAGGATTAAACCTCTGTCTCACAGCCCTCTGTCTCCTCTGGGTCTTATCCTGAGGTCTGATAGTTATCCTGGAGGTTCTTTCCTTGMGCATGATATGCCGGCATAGGGGTGGAGGRGCAAGACCACGCAGGACCTTAAAGACAAGGCTTGCATCTACATACTGCTTAAAGCTATCCAGAATAAATMAATTATTTTTGTAAATTGTATGACAATGGGTGACTATTTGGTTTGTTATCAAAAATCTTAAGTGTTTGTTTGTAGAGTGATTCAAATGGTTTCAGAATAGTAGCTCCTGCTTGTGACCAGCATTTGCGGCAATATCTCAGATGTGAGAAGATCATAGAATGCATGTATAGTTTGGCAGCCTCCAGAGAAAGGTAAGGTCTTATAAACCTAAAGTTGGATAATCCACCTTCTTCATGTTTCTTAAATGTCAAGTTGGAGTCCAAAATGACGCTGAGATGCCTGAAGTTAGACACAACTTT
>NW_019943860.1:82716-93575 GCF_002910315.2 Salvelinus sp. IW2-2015
TAGGAATAGATCCAACTAATAACTTCAAAGGACACATTAAGGGAGGATGACCTCATGGGGACCTAACGATTCATAGTATCAAAGGCCTTTTTAAGACTGTGGCCGACTTCACCACCTATGTCCATTTTAGATTTAATGCACTGCAGAAAATAGCAATTGGCTGTTYCGGTAGAATGGTTAGTTCTGAATCCAAATTGCATTTGATGTATGGAGTTGCCTTGAATGAGGTGATCAGTCAGATGATCAGCCACCTATCTTTCAGATACTTTTGATAGCACTGGAAGAATGCTTATAGGTTGGTGATTTTCCACCAGTGTTGGATCCCCAGATTTTAAAACARGTATCACTGCAGCAGACTTCCAAGCATTGGGGARGAACYCATATTTGATGGACAGATTRACTAGATGTACAATAGGGACAATCAGAGAATATTTGTGTCTCTTCAGGAATACAGTGTCTAGACCAAATGCATRTTTTGTTCTAGAGCTACTGAAGAAGCYAATAATGCTGTCCACTGMTGACACTGAGATTTCAGGAATTCTGAATATTGGTTTATTATTGTCTGTGAGAGTAAGAACTGTGGTCTTGGTTGAACATCTTTGAGTCAGTTCCCTGACAGAGTCAACAAAACAATTGTTGAAGGTGGTGGATAATGAAATCGGAGTCTTGAATTAGAATCCCATTGACCTTTAATTCAGGATGTTTTTTGCTCTTTTCCCTGTTAGCTTGTTGAGATCTTCCCAAATCACTTTGCGATCTCCTTTTGCTTCATTGATCACTCTAAAAAAGAACTCTGCTTTTGCTTTTTTATATATTGCTTACCACCTTTAATAGGCTTTTGATACTGTTAACCATGAGATTCTCATCACAAAATWGTCCAAGTTCAACTTTTCCCCCGATGACTTGAGATGGATGAAATCATACCTTGAAGGCAGAACTCAGTGTGTCAGAGTGAGCAATCAGCTGTCGCCCACTCTTAKCTATGATGTTGGCGTGCCCCAAGGGTCAATATTGGGGCCCCTCCTGTTCAGCCTGTACATTAATGATCTGCCTTCTGTCTGTACTGGGTCTGAAGTTCAAATGTTTGCAGATGATACAGTGATATACTTGCATGCAAAGAGCAAACAACAAGCTGCACAAGAACTCACTACTGTAATGGTCCAGGTTACAAAGTGGCTCAGTGACTCGTGTTTGCATCTCAATGTGAAAAAAACTGTTTGCATGTTCTTCACAAAGAGGGCAACAGATGCTACTGAGCCAGATGTCTATGTGTCAGGGGAGAAGCTCCAGGTGGTATCTGATTTTAAGCAATAAAGACCCAGAGTCTGTATACAGAACATTTCTGTCAGCTATTTACAAAGTGGATACATATTTACTTGGAAAGTTCAACGTAAGCCAAGACGGAAAACCTCTCTACCATGGCTCAAGAGACCTTCTACATGCTCAAAGGAGGACTCCAACCAGGCTCAAGGAGGGACTCTCTACCAGGCTCAAGGAGACCCCTCTACATTGTCAAGGAGACCCACTACCACATGGCTCAAAGAGAACTCTCTACCAAATGGCTCAACAACCGGAACCATCTCTACATGCGCTCAAGAGACCTCTCTACCATGACGCTCAAAGAGAGGACCTCATCTACCAAATGGCTCAAGTGAAGACCTCTCACATGGTCAAGAGAGGACCCTAACCATGCTCAGGAGGACCACTCTACAGGCAAGGAAGGACCTCTCTACAATGGCTTCAGAGACCTCTTCTAACAAATGGCTCAAAGGTATGGACTCTTTGATCGAAGATGAGAGAAACGGGATTTCTTTCTTGAGAAAAGCACTGAAGTCGGTCAAGATGAGGCAGACGTATATTAGCAACGCGCTGAAGAAATAAGAGGTTAATAGAGTTGAAGTGTAATTAAATTATTTTACAGCGGATCAGTGCACATTAACCAACGTTTAGAAAGGTGACGGTTTAGCACAGCCGGACATAATTTTCCAACGACAATCCTGGCAGGTTATAAATAAACAATTACAAATAGACAATCATTACAAGTGACACACGAAAGAACAACATAGCACAGCAAGACATAGCATGAGAAACAGAAGAACAAGGACAAAGCAAGATGTAGCAATACAGACAGAGACAATAGAACAAAAGCAGCAAGACAAAATTCAATAAAAGCAACAAGTGTTCCACCTGCCAAAGTACAGAAACAGACAAATGGAAAGCGGGCATACACACGTAGATTATGTTTCACAAATCTGATTGACTTTAGGCCATGTCCATGCAGTTTGTAAACGTGTGATTATGTGTGGGTTATGTGGTGTCGGAATGGAGGTGTATTCCAGACATGGGAAGCTCCACCAGAGAGGGATTCTACTAAAGTGTTCCTTAAGGGAACTAACAGTCACCCTCATGGCAGACCTTGTGTACTCTGCTGCATGTGTTTGGGTTTTCTGTAGAACAAAAAAGACTGATCGGATGGGGGAGCCAGGCATTTATGATCTTGAATACAGACATGTCGGTGTATTGCAAACATAATGATTTTCCCACTAAGGAGCTCGTAGCTTTTCTGAGGATGTAAACAGTGTAATGATGTTATTGGTTCTTCCTATCAGCACTTTTGGAGAGCAACTGTTGTAGACAGAACTTGAATTAGCGCCTTTATGTTGTAACAAATAGCAAAGATTGGGCCCAACAGTCAGCCGTATGTTACAGTGGCAGGGAGTATCATAGATTGAATACAAGTTTTGCTACCTTGTAGTAAAACAATTTTCGTATAAATCGGAAATCTAGCTAGGTTGAATTTGTTATTGAATACTTTTTCAACAGCATTAGTTAAAAGAGAGGAGTGGAAAAAGATAATGATGCAAGGTACGATTAAAATCTAAGACACCTCACCACAAACCGGAATCGGGATCCCCACCATCAAAAAAGTGACTAGCATACGCTAGCAAAGCCACAGGGATATCATATAAAAATGTTCATGAAAATCACAGTCCAAGACACACAATGAAAGATACACATCTTGTGAATCCAGCATGATTCTGGATTTTATATAATTTTACAGGAAGACACAATATGTATTTCTATTAGCTAACCACCATAGCAAAAGACAACTTTTTTTCTCCCACCATTTTTTTTCCCCTGATAGGTAGCTATACAAATTTCGACGAAATAAAGATATAAATAGTCACTAACCAAGAAACAACTTCATCAGATGACGTCTGATAAACATATTATTGTATAGCATATGTTTTGTTGAAAAATGCATATTTAGGTATAAACTCACAGTTCTACATTGCAGCTGCAATTGAAATAGCACGAAGCAGCCAGAATAATTCACAGAGACCAAACGTCAAATACCTAAATACTCATCATAAAACATTTTGAAAAATATGGTGTACAGCAAATGAAAGACAAACATCTTGTGAATCCAGCCAATATTTCGATTTTTTAAGTGTTTTACAGCGAAAACACAATATAGCATTATATAGCTTACCACAATAGCCCAGAACACAACCATTTACCAGCAGCAAGGTTAGCGATCGTAACAAAACCAGCAAGAAGATAAAATAAAATTATTGACATAACTCATAGAGGCTTCAAGATAGAGTAGACAGTCGGGAATCAATCATATTAACACAATCATATCGGCTTTGTGAATGTCGCTATGTAGCGCAAAACGTGGTTATACAATTGATTGTACCAAATCACATCTGTCGCGCTCTTGGAGAGGCACCTAATCTAATCAATAACTAATCGTAAACTTGACTAAAAAAATACAGGTTGGAACAGCAAAAGAAAATACATTAGTTCTTAATGCAACGCTGTGTTTAGATTTAAATTAACGTTATACACACTAAACAGCTGAGCGTTACAGCGAGACCGTGCCGAAATTAATGGCGGAATATTTTTTAACATTTTTCAACATAAATACGATAACAGCATAAAGACTCTTACTAATTTGTGAGCTTCCATCAGAATACTTGGGCAATGCTTTGTCCATAATAATCGTGCTCGCGCTTGTAGAATGTTGTCTCAACCGTGTAATTAGCAGCAAACATAGCTATGTGCCCAAAACCCTGCACAACTCTTCAAAACCAGGACAAAGAATATTCAGAAAATCGAATAATACCATGTAAACTGATAAAATCTCGGTTTAAAGACTACGTTATGATGTTTCAACACCTATATCGAAATAATCAGAGCCGGATATATCTAACGCCGATAACGTGAGCTTTCTCAGAATGCCATCCTGAGGTTTCTTTGCGTCATGGCGAACGATGAAAAGGGTGCACCCCGTGCCAAGCTATTTATACTGCCTCAGATCTACCTAAACCCATTCAATTCTCAACGCTTGCTGACATCTAGGGGAAATCGCATGCAGTGCTTGTCGACCAATAGAATAATTAAATTATTAACTGACCCAGGAACAGTTCCAATTTCAGATTCTCACTCCTGACAGGAGATTGCTCCAACTCGAGTTCTGTTTTACTCACAGATATTATTCAAACGGTTTTAAGAACTAGAAGGTGTTTTCTATCCAATAGTAAAATATATGCATATTGTACGACGCAAGAATTGAGTACGAAGGCAGTTTAATTTGGGAAGAATTTTTACAAAGCGAAATGGCCCCCTATTGACATTAGACACAGTAAGTGGATTGGGACCAAAAGCATAACAGTGCTGCTAACTCCCACTTGGTAGTTAGGGCAAGATATGGTCTGTGATAGTAGAGGGGGGTTTCAACCCTAGCTCAGCTATTAGAAATTTTTTAGTAAAGGTTGAATAGTCAATGTTCAGGCTATTAGCCCCCTCCCCAACTTGCAACAAATAGTTGTTTACTCTCAATCTTGTTCCTGCCCTCTCTCCACGCGTCATTCTCACCGCCTGAGTGCCTCGCTTGTGGGCGCGTGCTGGCAGGATAGCAGCACCTTCGGTTGTGCCACAGAATTCTGGCATAACAAGTTTGTATGAAGGTCTAGTTATTCACAGGCAAATTGTTATGCTATGGAGGTACATTTGTGTATTTTTGTCGAGAGCAAATCTTTTTTCTTTTCAATCAAAATAATTGTTCTGAAAGCATTTTTTTAAAATTTTCATAAAAAAGAATTGTTCTGCACTCAATATTTTGAAAGAGCGCAAGACTGCGCGCAGGGCGCGTAATCATGGTGAACGGTGCGCCATAACGAGCGGCTGGTGACCTAGAAGCCGAAGAGGGAGCACAGCTGCAAGACGGTCAATATCTCGTTTTGTTTCATATCGACAAAAAAATATATTTTCTTTACTGTGTCAGAAGGTTAGAGCTGAGGGTCAAGGGGTCGAAAAGAGATATTTGCTAGATGCACGGAGAATATGCTAACTGCCCGCGAGGAACAGGCAGTGGAAGCTTTATGTGCTGGCAAAGGTGTCCATAACCAGAGGTAATAAGCTTTCGTGTTCTTTTTCTACTCTTCCTCTCAAGCAGCATGATTTCCCTGGGGTAGCCTTGCAATAACCAAGTGTATGAACACATAGCACTATATTAAAGTTTTACAGTACAGCTCTAAGATAGGTTCGCATCGAAATACGTACAGTAAGCACCACAGAGGCACACAACTGCATTTCTATAAAAAATCTGACCCACCTGTGTTCATTCTTCATGGAGGAAGACCACAGAGACCACAGAGATTAGGCCCCCCCCACATAAAACGCTTATGGAGAGATGTTTGGAAGCTGCGACATGTCAGTACTACAACTTGCTGCACAGTTTGGAGGAAGAAGGCTACCTTCACTGTTGAATTCCATCCACCTTCTGTGTGGGATACCTCGTCTGCGGGCAGATCTCAGCATTTCACAGAGAGTTGGAATAATCACCTTTTAAGTACAGAGGCGAACCTGACACCTCACCAGCTGTTGCCTTAGCACTACACAACTGATTCAAATGATCAAGTCACATCAAGCTTGAAGTGCTATTTATATATTTTGTGACTGGCAATGTAAAAGTCTAATAATGACATTATCTTCTATTGTTTGTCCCATGTGTCTGTTTTTCAGCATAAAGTGTGGACTTAGTGTGGACACCAGGTGAAACAACACACAGTTATATCAGCTTGTGGTGAACCCTCCGCATCTGAACTGGCTGACACAAGGGCACTAACGGGACACCTGTCGACAACATCCGGGGAAATTGGAGGGCGCGCAATTCAAATAAATAATCGTAATAAAACATTTATGAACACACTACACGTACGGGGTTATACGGCGTTTGAAAAGCTACGATGGTTGCTAATCTAACTGCATTGTCCGAATTACAAGTAGCGTACAGCGAAAGCATACCTATGCGACTTTTGGTGTTGAGGCCAGCGCCGGCCGCGGATCAACGAGTATTATTTCAATCAGCGGCACAGGGGGCTCATGAAAATCAGGCAAGATAGGGGGCGGGATAGGAAGGAGAGATCACTGTACTTTGAAGTATTGCCTGCCTCTTTTGCAATCCCAAGGTGCCAGTCACTAACAGAATGGTTGTTTTGTTTAGATAAAATCTCTTCTTTATTATCTCCAAAAAGTCAGTTAGGTTGGCTGCCCTATCTTGATTTCCACTAATCTCACTTCTTCAAGCATGCAGACGACAAAGGATCGAAGAAGCTAAGACTTGGGTTGCAAACAAGTCAAACTACGTAATTACGTATATTAAATCCATCAGGTATCCACAAATTACAAAATCACATATAATATCTCATATGGAAAGAAGTGATGTTCAAATAGAACAAGTAAAATTAGTTCAAAGCACGCCCAACAACTGATATAGTACGCGGGGGGAGCTTCTTTGTACAAAAATCAAATTTCTGGCTTAGTTTTGAAGAAACAAACCTGAAAACAATGAACAAAGACTATGCATCTGGTGGAACCAGAGAATTTGCAATCATTGGGAGATGGATTACATTAGAACCATAAAGTTTCCAAATAAAACCATTTCCGTGTGGTTTTCTTTGATTTTTTCGCCTGCCAATTCAATTGTTATAGTACAACATTATTTGTAAACATTCTTACACAAATCTTTCATGTTCTATCCAATGCACCGGAAATTATATGCAGTAACCTGGCTTCCGGGGCCTAAGTGAACCAGGAGCGGAGTGTAACTTGGGGCCACATGGCGGTTCAGGACGGAAATTGGAGAAAAATAGTACAGATAGAGATGTAGTAGTGCCCAGACAGTTAAATGGATGCAAAAAGGTCAGTTTGGATTTACGTCCTGAGTGATATGATGGACGAATCCATGGTTAAGAAGAAACCAGCTTTACTTCAAATCATGTTTCTAAGTAAATCTATGAGCGCACTAGTTACAAAATGTGTAAATCATACCTGTCCTAAGTCAGAGAAGGGGAGTGTAAACAACAGTTGAAGTTATTAGATTGTAATATACATTAACACAAGATCAAGCATCATATCCAAAGAATGAGTATTGATACCACCTGGGTATTGGATATGAACTTGAAAGAAAAAGAAGTCTCGACAGAGATTCATACCTGGAATCTCACCTTTATTTGCCAAGTTAAGATACATGATCAGTGAATTTCATAGCTACAGGCACAAGTGTGGGATCTCAATTGCATGGTAACAACTACATACATTGTATAATAGCGACTTAGCATCTTTGTGCACAATAAGCTATTATATTCTACTCAATCCATAGGCTTCATTAATTGCCGATTCAGACTTTGAAGTCGCACACACAACACATGCATAGCTGAGGTTAGGCAATAGGTTCTAAACTAATGTGTATACCAAACGTTTTAGGGTCCATAAATTAGTAAGAATGTCTCACCCCATGTTCAAGAATTGCCTTTTCCCCTTTATTCAGTATACAACCGCTCACTTTCGGTTATTTGAAATCTCCAAAATATTGTTATTTTTTAAACAAGCCATAGAAAGTTGGTTGCAATTTCAGTTTAATCCACCTGAAAAGACAGAACAAATAATACAACAAATATTGTGGTTAAACTCAAATATACTAATTGATAAAAATAAAAAAATCCTCTATAAAAAAAAGGTCATCTTTGTAAATGATATAGGAAATAGGACTAGTGGAGTTATGTCACACATGCAGCTAACACAGACATACTGTATGGAAATGTTTGCTCTTGTAACGATGTGCGCTGAGAGTCGGGGAGAAAGTTCAGGGAGTCAGTGTTTTAATAAATAAACGCAACTAAATACAAAACAAGAACCACAAACAACGCACAGACATGACACAGAAACAATGACATCTGAGGAAGGAACCAAAGGGAGTGACATATATAGGGCAGGTACTCAAGGAGGTGATGGAGTCCAGGTGAGTGTCATAATGTGCTGATGCGCTTAACGATGGTGACAGGTGTGCACCAAAMCGAGCAACCTGGTGACCTAGAGGCCAGAGAGGGAGCACACCTGACAGATCTACCCCAAATTAGAACCAACTAATTGCAGCATTACCACAAAAATGGTAGAGGCAAGTGGAAGGGGGAAAAAGTAAGGAGCTTGTCTGTTGGCCCTGTATTAAAGACCAAAATTGGTTAAAGAAATTGTGATACATAAAAATATATACCAATTTCATTTAAGGACCAAGAAATGTACAGCTGTGCCATATAAATTGCAAAATTTCAAAAATAGATTTTTGATGTACCGATTCCATGGCACACGGTTTATGAATTGACATGCAAAATGACGCCGGATTCAAAACTTAGATTTTTTAAATTTCAATTACTATACAAAATTCTTGCAACCGATAGAATGTTATATATATGGGGGATAAGATCTTCCCAGTTCTGCAGATTTTGCTGCGAGGAGGCAGAGTCATTAGATCATTTATTTTGGTATTGTCCATATGTAGCTCGTTTTTAGTCACAGGTCCAAGAATGGCCTGAAGAATTGAACATTTACCTAGAGTTAACATTGCAGATAGCAATACTGGGTGAATTGAAAAGTCATAGTCAATCAATCAATAATATAAAAATGTAATCTTTAATTTACAATCTGTAGAAACTATGAGAATAGAAAAGTGTAAAAAACAAAATATAACTATTGTAAAATAGATTGTGTCTGTTAAATGTKTATAGTGTGTATAAGCTGGAAGTAGAAGCCTAAGTGTTATTGTTTATTAGTTTACTCCAATTGGGGGAGGGGTGGTAGGGTTTGGGAATAATAAAGGAAGKTATATTCTAAAGAAAGTGTTTATATGTATATATGTATGTGTATATATGTATATATACACTACCGTTCAAACGTTTGGGGTCACTTAGAAATGTCCTTGGTTTTTTGAAAGAACATTTTAAAAAATTCGTCCATTAAAAACATAAGATTGATCAGAAATACAAGTGCAGACATTGTTAATGTTGTAAAATGCTAATGTAACGGTTGGTTTTTAATGAATATCTACATAGGTTACAAGCCCATTTGAACGATCACTCCTGTGTTCAATGACATTGTTTAACTAATCAAGTTTCATTTTAAAGGCTAATTGATCATTAAGAAAACCCTTTGCAATATGTTTAGCATGGCTGAAAACAGTTCTGATTAAAAAGCAATTAAACTGGCCTTCTTTAGACTAGTTGAGTATCTGGAGCATAAGCATTTGTGGTTCGATTACACGGCTAAAATGGCCAGAAAACCAAAGACCTTTCTTCTGAAACTCGTCATCTATTCTTGTTCTGAGAAATGAAGGCTATTCACTGCGAGAAATGCCAAGAAACGGAAGATCTCGTACAAACCTGGTACTACTCTTCAACAGAACAGAGCTAATCTCTCTAACCAGAATACGAAAGAGGAGGGAGCCCCGGTGCAAACTGAGCAAGAGGACAAGTACATTAGAGTGTCTAGTTTCAGAAACAGACGCTTCACAAGTCCTCAACTGGTAGCTTCATTAAATAGTACCCGCAAAACACCAGTCTCAACGTCAACAGTGAAGAGGCGACTCCGGGATGCTGGCCTTCTAGGCAGAGTTGCAAAGAAAAAGCCATATCTCAGACTGGCCAATAAAAAGAAAAGACTAAGATGGGCAAAAGAACACAGACACTGGACAGAGGAACTCTGCCTAGAAGGCCAGCATCTCAGAGTTGCTAAGAGCAAATCAACAGTTCAATGGAAATAGTATAGGTGTGTGTCATACCAGTGAACACATACCAGACCAACATATTGACACAGACAGGGGACAGACAGACGGACGGACGGACGGACGGACGGACGGACGGACGGACGGACGGACGGACGGAGGGAGGGAGGGAGACAGATGGGGCGAGAGAGAGACAGAGAGACAGACAGAGAGGGAGAGCGAGAGAGAGAGAGACAGACAGATAGAGGGGGAGAGGGGGAGAGAGAGAGAGAGAGACAGACAGAGAGGGGGAGAGAGAGACAGAGAGGGAGAGAGATCTGTTGTGTGTAGAAGACGATGGTCGCCCTCCTTCAACAAACTCCACTTAGACCGCAGCAACACTGACAGACTCCCACACAGTCCGTCTTCTCGTTAATGTCATACCGCAACACACACAAACACTCGCTCACACAGTCACACACACTCACACACGCAGACACACACACAGAGGGAGAAGGACAGCGAGAGAGCTAGAGGGATGTAGAGAGAGGACAAAGAGAGAGCTAGAGGGATGGAGAGAGAGAGAGGGACAGAGAGACAGCTAGAGGGATGGAGAGAGAGAAGGACAGAGAGAGAGCTAGAGGGATGGAGAGAGAGAAGGACAAAGAGAGAGCTAGAGGGATGAGAGAGAGAAGGACAAAGAGAGAGCTACAGGGATGGAGAGAGAGGACACAGAGAGAGCTAGAGGGATGGAAAGAGAGAAGGACAGTGAGAGAGGCAAAATGCAGTGCTATCTGGCCCTAAATCGACAGTACAC
>NW_019943860.1:101019-102095 GCF_002910315.2 Salvelinus sp. IW2-2015
CAAAGGAATTGTTCTCTTCTGTTCCTCTTCATTCCCTCTAGTCTCGCAGTCTGTCTCCTCATCCCATCTAGCGTCTTTCTTTGTCCCTGTCGTCTCTCATCTATGCTCTCTTCTGTGCTTCTCTACCTCTCAGATGAGCAGTGCTGCTGCTCACTGGCCTGTAGTTGTAAGGGTTTTTAAGGTTTTGTAAGTAACATTGGTCATATACTTTAGGCCACAGTATAGCCTACAAGGCCCCCTTCTTGGGGACAGTGCCTCATGGGACATAGCCTACAAGGCCCCCTTCTTGGGGACAGTGCCTCATGGGACATAGCCTCATGGCCCCCTGCTTGCTCGGGCTCCTGGGCTTCAGTCCTGGCAAACCTGTGTGTGTTTGTCTCACCACTGGGTGGCATTGTCCCTGTTCTTGGTGTCTTAACAGTCAGATTCGAGGAAGATGTCCTTGYAGATCCGTCCACACAGACAGAACATGTCTGAAACCGGGGGGTCACATGACTTAACACGTGACATCACACCTAGAGCTCCCGATCCCCTTGGCTGTTCCACCTTGAAACATGTTGGTATTACAGACTCAAAACTATCAAAATAAGGAAAGTCGCACACTCCATATATAAACTCCCAGCAATTTAATGGGTATTTACCAACATTTCGGCATCACTGTACCTTCCTCAGGGTAATGKCATGAATACTTGAACCAAATTATGTAGACAAACAGTGCAATTAGTGCAACCAATGACAATAGTGAGGGGTGTTTACATACACCTTAGCCAAATACATTTAAACTCAGTTTTTACTATTCCTGACATTTAATCCTCGTAAAAAATTCCCTGTCTTAGGTCAGTTAGGTGTATGTAAACACCCCTCACTATTGTCATTGGTTGCACTAATTGCACTGTTTGTGTAACATTATTTTAAGAATGTGAAATGTCAGAATAATAGTAGAGAGAATGATYATTTCAGCTTTTGTATCTTTCATCACATTCCCAGTGGGTCAGAAGTTTACATACACTCAATTAGTATTTGGTAGCAATGCCTTTAAATTGTTTAACTTGGGTCAAACGTTTCGGGTAGCCTTC
>NW_019943860.1:102892-108959 GCF_002910315.2 Salvelinus sp. IW2-2015
AAAATAGATGTCCTAACCGACTTGCCAAAACTATAGTTTGTTAACAAGAAATTTGTGGAGTGGTTGAAAAACGATTAAACGTTTTAATGACTCCAACCTAAGTGTATGTAAACTTCCGACTTCAATTGTATGTTGATGCTAATATGATGTATAATATTCAATTATGTTTCTATATGAATAGCGTAATATATTTAATATGCCATAAWYWWTTWTTTTTTTTAACAGTTTAACTAATTCATTTTAATTAACTTAATCATTACGACACACCCCTCACTATTGTCTACATAACCTGGTTCAAGTATTCATGACATCACTCTGAGGAAGGCACAGTGATGCCGAAGCGGTGGTAAATACCCATTCAATTGCTGGGAGTTTATMTATGGAGTGTGCGACTTTCTTTATTTTGATAGTTTATAGTTTATTTGCCGTTTGTCAGCACCACACAAAATATTTTTTCTGGGTGTGCGCCATCTCATGTTTTTTAATCTAGTATTACAGACTCAGTCAGGGACTGGTGGAAAATGTCAGAGAAGACACTTGCCAGTTGGTCAGCGCATGCTCTGAGTAAATGTCCTGGTAATCCGTCTGGCCCTGCGGCCTTGTGAATGTTGACCTGTTTAAAGGTCTTACTCACATCAGCTACGGAGAGCGTGATCACACAGTCATCCGGAACAGCTGGTGCTCTCATGCATATTTCAGTGTTACTTCTATGCTCGCTTCGAGGCAAGTAATTTAGCTCGTCTGGTAGGTTTGTGTCACTGGGCAGCTCGCGGCTGTGCTTCCCTTTGTAATCTGTAATAGTTTGCAAGCCCTTAGTACGATTCAATCTTAGTCCTGTATTGACGCTTTACCTGTTTGATGGTTCGTTGGTGGGTATAGCGGGATTTCATATAAATTTCCGGGTTAGAGTCCCGCTCCTTGAAAGCAGCAGTGCGGATGTTGCCTGTAATCCATGGCTTCTGGTTGGGTATGTACGTATGGTCACTGTGGGGACGACGTCATCGATGCACTTATTGATGAAGCCAGTGACTGATGGCGTGTACTCCTCAATGCCATCGGAGGAATCCCGGAACATATTCCAGTCTGTGCYAGTAAAACAGTCCTGTAGCTTAGCATTTGCTTCATCTGATCACTTTCTTATTGACCGAGTCACTGGTGCTTCCTGCTTTAGTTTTTGCTTGTAAGCAGGAATCAGGAGGATAGAATTATGGTCAGATTTGCCAAACGCTTTGTACGCGTCCCTGTGTGTGGAGTATAGGTGGTCCAGAGGTTTTTTCCTCTCTGGTTGCACYTTTAACATACTGGTAGAAATTAAGTAGAACGGWTTTAAGYTTCCCTGCATTAAAGTCCCCGGCCACTAGGAGCRCCGCCTCTGGATGAGYGTTTTCCTGTTYGCTTATGGCSKWATACAGCTCATGGAGTGCGGACTTAGTGCCAGCATCGGTCTGCGGTGGTATATAGACAGCTACGAAAAATATAGTTGTAAACTCTCTTGGTAAATAGTGTGGTCTACAGCTTATCATGGGATAMTCTACATCAGGGGAGCAAAACCTCAAGACTTCCTTAGGTTTCATGTTACCAGCTGTTGTTTACAAATATACATAGGCCGCTGCTCCTTGTTACCAGAAGCCGCTGTTCTATCCTGCTGAAAAAGCTTATAACCCGCCAGCTGTATGTTAATCATATCGTCGTTCAGCCATGACTCGGTGAAACATAAGATATTACCGTTTTTAATGTCCCTTTGGTAGGACAATACGTGCTCGTAGTTCGTCTATTTTATTATTGATTGATTGTACGTTGGCTAATAGAACGTGGTAAAGGTGATTACCTCCTCGGCGACGGATCCTTCACAAGGCACCCGGACCGCCGTCCTCGATATCTCCGTCTTTTCCTCCCTGTGATGATGGGATGAGGGCCATGTCGGGCGTCCGAAGTAAATCCTTCTGTCCGACTCGTTGAAGAAGAATTCCCTCAGTATGAGGTGAGTAATCGCTGCCCTGATACTAGAAGCTCTTTTCGGTCATAAGACACGGTGGCAGAAACATTATAGCAAAATAAGTTACAATAACGCGAAAAACATATACAATAGCACAATTGGTTCGGGATCGTAAACCGGTAGCTATCTCCTTCAGCGCCATATATAATCCACTGTCTGTCCTCTGATCTGACACCCAGACAGCCAGCTGAGTTATGTCCACGCCTGAGGACATTCTTCAACTGTCGCACACGATCTGCGTCTTTAATCAAACAACACACACACACACAAAACATGCACACACTACCTGATAGAACAGAGATGGTAACACACTTGTCTACAACACACACAGCAGTTTTATACAAGCAAGTGTCTGTGTGTGTCTGTGTGTGTGTTCCAGCACTCTATGATGTTCAACCAGACTATTACCGGAATCAACAGAGTAAAGAGCAGTGGAGGGGACTGGACAACACAACACAAACATGCACACATGTGGGGTGGCAGAAACACCGCCACACGGTTCTCCCGTGTGGCTCAGTCTGTAGAGCAATGGCGCTCTGCAACGCCAGGGTTTGGGTCATTCCCACGGGGGGACAGGACTGAATATAGATAGTGAACTTTCCAATTTGTAAGTCGCTTGGATAAGAGCGTCTGCTAAATGAACTTAAATGTAAAGTGTAAATGTAATACTGGGTGCAGGTCACGTCCTAGTGGTAAAGAGCATTGGGACAAGGTAACCGATAAGGTCGAAGATTGAATTCGCCGAGCCGACAAGGTAAAAATCAGTCGTTCTGCCCCTGAACAAGGCAGTTAAACCCACTGTTCCTAGGCCGTCAATGAAAATAAGAATTTGTTATTAACTGACTTGCCTAGTTAAATAAAAGTAAAATAAAAAATGTGTATGTTTGGGTTGGGTAAGGTAGTCTGAGACAGAGTAACTGATACTGTGGCTCCCCCTACTGGGGGTAGGGTGACAGACAGAAACAGGTTGGTTGATTTTTTTTAATTTTTTTTTATTAAAATCGGCACACATCCATAATCTTCATCTTTAGAACACTGGAATATAAAAGTCTATTTCACTTTCCTGGAGATATGAAGTCCAGAAACTGTCTTTATGTCATCAGAAACTGTCTTTATGTCATCAGAAACTGTCTTTATGTCATCAGAAACGGTCTTTATGTCATCAGAAACGGTCTTTATGTCATCAGAAACTGTCTTTGTCATCAGAAACTGTCTTTATGTCATCAGAAACTGTCTTTATGTCATCAGAAACTGTCTTTATGTCATCAGAAAGAAAGACATCTAAAACAGGAAGGAAGGCCACAGTGTGGGGTTGCCATAGAAACATTGTATGCTGACACACACACACACACACACTCTAACAGCAGGTGAAGGTGTTCCAGGTGTTTTGAGTAGCGTGGTGTCGGACAGAGTACTAGTGAGGCTACGCCCCTGATCCAGAACACTCCAATCAGATAGCAGGAAACAAAAAAAGAAGCAAGCCTTTTCAACACAGACAAGAGGGGATTGGGATCGTCTGTCATTGATGTTGATTTCTGGCACAAACTAGTTCATCTGAACCCTGCCCCGGGATGACATCACACTCTGGCTCCAGCGTGAGGTGACGTCATCAATATGCGCCGGGGAGGGTAAAAGGTCATTTAAATAAACTCCTCTTAATCTTCTCCACCTCCATCTGAAAAAGACAAACACCAAATGTAATGTACAGCTAAGATGAAAAATGTAGCAGCGGTAAATGAATGTTGTTTAGCACTAGATGTGTTCACCTGCATAGTGAGGCGGATACTTTTCTCCTCGTCCAGGTCACTGGACAACTGCTTCATCTCCTGCCTGGGACAGAGACACCAGTCACTCACACTATTAACACACACTATTAACACACACTATTAACACACACACACACACACACACACACACACACACACACACACACACACACACACACACACACCTGTGTTGGCTCTTCAGCAGTTCTACAGAGGCTCTCAGCTCTCTCAGTTGTCCCCTCAGCTCCTCCAGGGTGGGCGTCGGCCTGGGCTCAGGGGAGGGGCTTATACATGAAGAGGTGGGTTTTGCGTATGAAGGGGAGGGGCTTATAGGGCGGAGGGCCAGGCTTTCTGTCGACGGTGGGTGAAGGACAGCAGGCTTGGGTGTCAGCACACCCTTACTGTCAGGTACCTGTGGAGTATGGCACAAATCAGGATTCATGAGTTAGCCAGCTAACTTACTTAAATGTTTGGAAATAACTTCCCATTTGTTAGGAAGATATGCTTGAAATGGGCATGGATTGATTCTATTGTTTCAATCAGCAACTCATACACAGGTCTAGGTTCATTAATAAACCAGAAATCCTTTTAATTTTTCGCAGGCCAACTTGATGATCCGGGAATACACAAACACACACAATATACTACACACAATACACTCTGATTCACTGCTAAAATATAACTGAACACATTTAAATTCAACAAATTCTTACAGTGATGGTGGGAAGTGCTTTCCTCTTAGAGACATTTACTGGTCTAGGACACAAGGAGTCCTGCAGTTTCTCCTTTTCTCTGTCCTTCCCCCTTCTCTGCTCCTCCACCGCAGGAGAGTCCAGCAGGTCAATACTGGACAGAGAAGACTGAGAGAGAGGAGAGAGGTTCATTAAGACTGTTAAAGAAAGAAGCGTGTGTGTGCGTACTTACTGTGCTGATGATCGGAGCGTGGTCTGCGGACGAGGACTCTTGGTCGCATTGCGGTGGGATGGTTAGTTTCTCTGTAGAAAGACTAGCGAGTCCAAATAACCACATCTACACACAGACACACATTATATTGTTAATCCACAGGAACACATAAATCTTTACCAGAGAACAGGCACAAACAAACACCACAGTTCCCTGACAATATGAAGGTAGGGCAGCTAACTCTCACATATGGACAGGAGAGAGAGAGAGAGAACTGAGGATCTTCATTCATATTCAAACCTCTCTGTCTCTTATCAGCAACTCCCTACTCTGATTGGACTAGTGTCCTGTCACTAACTGTCAAAACTGCCCAGTCTGCCTTTGTCTCTCAGTCAAACTCACAACGTCTTTGACATGTCAGAGGCAGATCTGGAGCCACTCTCAGACGTAGGGCTCTCAAACCTAACAGGCAGACCAGTTGACAACTTTAGTGTGTGTGTGTGTGTGTGTGTGTGTGTGTGTGTGTGTGTGTGTGTGTGTGGTGTGTTGTAACTGAGGTAAGAAGGAGGTCTCTCAGGTCTGTCTGGCCTCGGGGAGGGAGGTTGGGAGGAGCTTGTCTTTGGTGGCGGGGTTTTTTGGAGGATGGACGGAAGGGCGGGCTTAGGGATCTCTCATTCTTCACCTCCTCACCTACACACATACACATACACATATATGGACGGGATAAGTGGATGTCACACGCGACGCGTACACACGCACACAGTGTAGAGCGAGTTGAGCCAGCTGAAGAGGCGAAGAGAGTTAAGCAGGCAGGCTGAATAGGCCATATAGGGTAGTAGTCAGGCTGCAGCAAGCAAAGCAGGCATTGTAGATGATTGTGGAATAGTGTAGTATAGTAATGGTAGTAGTAGTATAGTAGTAGTAGTAGTAGTAGTACCTCTGTTTCATCAATCTGAGGCAGAGTTAGTAGCTTTTTATAGTATTACTGTAGTATACTTAGTACCTTTTGTCGTCAGGTGTCTGTGAGGCACGTGCTCTGGGCGCTGGGGTACCTTCTGACCTCTGACCTTTTCTCTACAAGTCACATAGGGTCAGCGGTCAACTGAGGGTGACATTACTGACACTCTCCCTATAGGATTGTAATCTTGCTCCGATATCATTGGTTCTCTCCTGGTTTAATTGATCACCATTTGGTTCTCTTGCCTGTTTATTATCACATTATGGTTCTCTGCCTGTTTAATTATCACCATTTGGTTCTCTGCTGTTTAATTATCACCATTTTGGTTCTCTGCCTGTTTAATTATATCACCATTTGGTTCTCTGCCTGTATTATCACTTTGCTCGTTTTATTTCACCATTGGTTCTCTGCCTGTCTTAATTATCACCATTGCTTCCTATTTCT
>NW_019943860.1:115390-116436 GCF_002910315.2 Salvelinus sp. IW2-2015
CCACTTGGGTCCTGTTTCAGTAATAATGATATCAGACCTTCTTGTTGAGTGTCCGATAATCTACCATTTATATAGGAGTGGTTAAAACATGCTAATAATGGTCCTCTGAATATATCAAAAAAAAGTTTGGTATACTTGTACTTCCACTGGTATGCCATCCAGCYCTGGAGTTKTCCYAGCCTTAAAGGCTTTAAATTKCACCAAGAAGTTCCTCCTCYGTAATTTGGCCTTCACATGAGTCTTTCTGTACAGATGTTAATTTTACATTATTAAATAGGAAAAAAATCMATACRATTAGCTTYGGTTAGTGGAGATGGAGGAGACTGAAACWAAAACATATTYTTAAAGTACTTTACTTCCTCTTTCAAAATATCATTYGCTGAATCATGCATGACCCCATTTGTAACAAGTTCCAATAAAAAAATGTTGGTAGCATTTCTATGTTGAAGATTTAAAAAGTATTTGGTGCATTTTTCCCCATATTCCATCCAGTTCGCTTTATTTTTTTATAATATTTATAATATTACACTGGATCTTTCTTGAATAAGTTCTTCCATTTCTTTTTGTTTTTCCTCTAACTTATTATGTGCCTCTATGGTACAGTTTTTATTACTATCTAACTGTACTGTTTCTTTTTTCAATTTCCTTTGTTAATACGGACTCTTTTGATCTAAATTGCTTTTGTTTTATAGATGAGTACTGAATTGCATGGCCTCTAAAGGCACATTTAATTTGGGGTTCTGAGGAGAGATCATTGGGTCATACCACACACCATTCACCACGCTAAAATCCCTCCTCATCCCGAGTTGGTTGTTATCCCAATGGCCGGCAGACCACCCGACCCCCGTATCCCATAGCCCTGAACCGACTGGGATCCATCCTTTGAAAAGAGCACACAGTGCCACCCACAAGAACAGAAGTAGATCAACCGCCAAATGCATTTTCCATCGCCCTCACCTCGATGTGTATTATATATAGCCATCAACAAACAAAAAAAATGTTTAAATCCTGTTTCTTATTTTCCATAATTAGTTATCAATATTTGA
>NW_019943860.1:121101-122827 GCF_002910315.2 Salvelinus sp. IW2-2015
TAGTAATGTAGGCAATTTATGCAAATTATTTTACCTCTCACCAGTCTCGCCATTACCAAAATTACATTATTGCAAGCAATTATTATATTAGCAAACAATTATTGTGARTCATCCTATATTGTCCCTRACATCTTTTACTCCTTCGCAACAGTTGTGGGATACGCACATACACCCACACACACAACCCTTTCCCCCCACACAACCATAAGCTCACATTCTCAACAGTTCCACCATCCCAGAGCCCAACTCAAGAAAGGTCTTGATTTATGAATGMATATACAGTTGCATGAGAAGGCCTGCAAGACTGTGCAAAAAAATGGGCAGAAATGGGGAGATGTTATTAACCATTGTCACGTCCAAGATGATGGAGGTCCAATGTACCCCTTTCCCTGAAACACGGTCCCCCGTGATAGGACAATAAATAAATTAAATGTATAATTTATTTTAAAATGCTGTTCCACCATGATAGGACAATAAATAAATAAGACGTATAATTCATTACAAAAAGTATATCCATCATCTGAACAACATTGAAAGCTCTCACACCCCCGCTCACAGCAATACATTGATTCTGGGATATGCAACAATTTCCTTTCTCACTCAACGCCACACATCAACAAAAAAACACACACCATCCACACATACTGTGCCTTCTGTTTACTGTGTTTTTATCTCCACCATGTTGAATTAGTGCTTTTGTGTTTCAATTAGTTATATTTGAAGATATATAGAAAAGCTATATTTTCTGTTGTATTATTACAATCCATAACCGGGCTAGAATTGTGTTTMATTATTTTCCTCGTCTATAAGAACTTTGTAATTTTTTWAAATAGCCATGGAGTAGTCTTTGTGTCTCTGAACAACTAGTTATCAATATATAGTTTATCGACGACGAGAGCTACTTGTTTCCATTTTAATCGATTTTCCTTGAAAATTGGATACAGAACTTTACGCCGTTCTGCAATTTCCTTCGGGAACTGGTCATTCAGGTGAGGACACAACAGTTCACCTGACACAAGACTGAATCCAAACATTACACTGTTGATTGTATGATCATTTTACATTTACTGTACTTTTTGCTGCATTTGCTGATGAAGAAATCTGAAAATATTCTGGATACATTCAGTAACATGATAAGAATATTCTTGGTATATTTGGGGTAGGTGCAACATACGACGAAAAACTGGTGTCTCCAAGTGGTCACACACCTCTCCAAAGTGTGCACAGTTATTTAGTCATTTCAATCAACACAATTAGTGTTGTTTACCCAATCCAAAACCAGCCCATTAGAAATTCAATCTGGGTCAGGTGGGCATCATTTGAAGGTCTGCTCTATGCCACATGACTAGCTCTGATACAATATAATATGACGTGTAGTCTTTGGTGCGTAGAGAAAGGTGTGTTTTCAGCTCCTTATAGGCTCCTTCTGTTCAGGAACCAGGATATGACGCCATGTCATCTTGTAACTGTACATCAAACATAGTGATCAAAACGCTGACACTGTATATGACATTAGTTTATGATATGGAAATGTGAAGTGCACATTGCACTCACAGGCGTTTGGCTTGCTTGTATTACATCAAAGCGTATTTATTTAAATCCTCAACGTCTCATCTTCAAAATATAGTCCTTTTTTATTTACATAAAAAATTCAAAATGCAAAATGTGCAAAAATGTGCAAAAGTTGCCAATCAGCAGGAGGATGGGGCAACTTCTTGGCGTATCA
>NW_019943860.1:128101-134606 GCF_002910315.2 Salvelinus sp. IW2-2015
CGGTGCTCAAGTTCAAAACGGCTGTCAGTCAAAATCCACACAGAGCTGTGAACCGAAGAGCCAGAGCTCTGACATCATGTATAGCATGTTACTGTACAGCCACTGTGTTCCAACTTAGGTGCTTATTAGTGCCATTTTCAACCCGTATACGGGTACGAGTAGAAAGGGCTGCTTGGATTGGAATTCAATATTTATACATCTCCCCGTTATTGGATTTAATGCACTTAAAATAAAGAATTTACTCCAGAATTTGAATTAAATGGAGTTTGGAATTTACAGGTATAGGGAATTGAAATGGGATTGTGGAATTGTGGAATTAACCCCAAACCTGATACACACATGCACAACCGCATGCATGGACACTCAGAGGTTAGACACACACACCCTGTTGATTATGGTGACAATCTCTCCCTCTTTCATTGACAGCTCGTCTTCGTTATGGGCGTCGTATGGGAAGATGACCTTACACAGCTCACGGCCTGGGAACCAATCAGAATACAGACACTCACGTTGAATCCCAAAACTCAGGTTTATTAAAGTAAATCAAGAGACTCAGCAGGTGCGAGTCTTTATCTTATTCTAGGTGTGAAACAGGAATTGAGAAACTGTCTAGAAGATCCCAGGCCCCTCCCTCTCACCTTTCACCATGCCCTCAGGTTCCGCCTTCATGGTTTCCAGGGAAACAGAGGGTGATTTCCTAACCTGTGCCTAGAGAAGAGGGAAACACACAGGAAACTACATTCCCAGAATACTCCATTTGCGATCAATTCCGGACAGACTGGGCCCTGTCTATGTGACACGCACACACACACACAGGGCCCGGTCTGTCTCAAACACACACAATTCTCTGTTTCACACTCAGAAGAACATCCCAACTCCTCTCCCCCTCTCTCTCCCCCCTGCCCCTCTCTCTCCCCCAGTCCCTCTTCACCTCCCTCGCGCTCCCTTCAGTCCCGAAGAAGAGTTCCCTCAAGTGCCGAACTTCTCGTGCCTGCTCTTCTGCCCTAGGCTCCTACCCGACGGGACACCTTCCTGGACTGAAGGCAGAGGGAGAGTCGGGAAGAGGACTGGGGAGATCCCAGTTCCAGACTCAACAAGCATTCGGCCTCTCCTCTACTCTGTCTTGTGTCCTTCCCGACTGCGCAATCCCTCTTTCTACCCTGTCGAGCTGTTCTAATTTCAGCCATGTGAGAGCACACACACACACACACACACACACACAACCACACACACACACACACACACACCACACACACACAACACACACCACACACCACACACACACACACACACACACACACACACTCTCTCTCTACTGGTCAAAGTAACGTCAGACTGTGACACACAGCTGGATACTCCTCAGCCCTCAGGGGAAGATAGACGTCAGTCTAGTACACAAGTTAACTGTAGACACTGTATTTTTTGGAGGTTGGGCAATCTGATCCTACATCTGTGTTTAAAGGCTACTACCAGGACACACCCCCCAAAGTAACCCCCTCCCATCTAAACCCCTCTCCCACCACCAGCCCAATTATCATTAGAGAACAGTGATTACACTTCCCATAAACCACCACTACACAGCCACCCGCACAGCAGGAACAGGCTGCAAAATATCCTACACACATCAGCACAAACACACACACAGCCTGACACGTACCCAAACTCTCACACACACAAAACACTGATACAGATCATATACTCATACACAACAAACACTACACAAGACACACCCTAAACCAAACATGACCCTGCCATCATCCACACAGTCCGTTATAAATCAGACTCCATTGTAATACAGCGAGAGTGTGACAGGAGAAAAGGAGAGAGAGCAAAGTGAAGAGAGAGAGAGAGAGGCAAAGTGAAGAGAGAGAGAGAGAAAAGAAGAGAGCAAAGTAAGAGAGAGAGAGAGGAGCGAGAAGAGAAAGAACAAAGTGGAGAGAGAGAGAGAGAGAGAGAGAAAGAAAGAGAGAGCAAAGTGAAGAGAGAGAAAGAGAGAGAGAGAAAGAGAGAAGAGCAAAGTGAAGAGAGAGAGAGAGAAAGAGACGAGAGAAAGTGAAAGAGAGAGAGAGAGAGAGTAAAGTGAAGAGAGAGAGAGAGAGAGTAAAGTGAAGAGAGAGAGAGAGATAGAGATAGGAGAGCAAATTGAAAAGAGAGAGAAATGGGAGAAAGAGAGAGAGAAAAGAGAGAGCAAAGTGAGAGAGCGAGAGAGAGAAGAAAGAAAGAGGAGAGCAAAGTGAAGAGAAGAGAGAGAGAAAGAGAGAGAGAAAAGAAAGAAAGAAAGAGCAAAGTGAAGAGAGAGAGAGAGAGCAAAGTGAAGAGAGAGAAGAGCGAGAAAGAGAGAGAGCAAAGTGAAGAGAGAGGAGAGAGAGAGCGAGAGAACAAAGTGAGAAAGAAGAGAGAGCAAGTGAAGAGAGGAGAGAGAGGAACAAAGTGAAGGAGAGGAGAGAGAGGAGAGAGCAAAGTGGGAGGAGAGTGAGAAAAGAGAGAGCAAAGTGGAGAGAGGAGAGAGAGAGAGAGAGAGGAGAAAGAAAGAGAGAGCAAAGTGAAGAGAGAGAGAGAGAAAAGAGAGGAGAGAGCAAAGTGAAGAGATGAGAGAGAGAGCAAAGTGAAGAGAGAGAGAGAGAGCAAAGTAGAAGAGAGAGAGAGCGAGAAAGAGAGAGCAAAGTGAAAGAGAGGGGAGAGAGAGCAAAGTGGAGAGAGAGAGAGAGAGCAAAGTGAAGAGGGAGAGAGAGAACAAAGTGAAGAGAGAGAAACAAAGTGAAGAGAGAGAGAGCGAGGAAAGAGAGAGCAAAGTGAAGGAGAGGGAGAGAGAGCAAAGTGAAGAGGAGAGAGGAGAAAGAGAGAGCAAAGTGAAGGAGAGAGGAGGAGAGAGCGAGAGAACAAAGTGAGAAAGAGAGAGAGCAAAGTGAAGAGAGGAGAGAGAGAAAAAAGTGAAGAGAGGAGAGAGAGAAGAGAGCAAAGTGGAGAGAGAGCGAGAAAGAGAGAGCAAAGTGGAGAGAGAGAGAGAGAGAGAGAGAGAGAGAGAAAGAAAGAGAGAGCAAAGTGAAGAGAGAGAGAGAAAAGGAGAGAGGCAAAGTGAAGAGAGAGAGAGCGAGAAAAGAGAGAGGCAAAGTGAAGAGAGAGAGAGAGAGAGCAAAGTGAAGAGAGAGAGAGAGACAAAGTGAGAGGGAGAGAGAGAAACAAAAGTGAAGAGAAGAAGAAGCAAGTTGAAAGAAGAGAACAAAGTGAAGAGAGAGAGGAGAGAAGAGGCGAGAGAGCAAAGTGAAGAGAGAGAGAAAATGAGATGTAGGCTTGTCTTACTCTAGTCCTGTGGTTCTAGACACAGCCCTGCTACATCAGCCATGCTATTTCAGCCCTGCCAGCCACAGTGACTCAGTGTGTGTGTCTGTGTCTGTGTGTACATGTAGGTGAAAACCTCTACTGCCCTCCCTCCCTCCGTTACTCCCTCCCTCCCTGTAGAGCGCTCTCACACGCCTTCATCACTGAACGGTGTGTGTGTGATATAATGAGGTACTTCCTGAAACTGAAAAAGAGGAAAAGGAGGAGCCTGGAATGGACTTCCTTCCTCCCATTTACACRTAAACACTGACATCGTATACAGATGTAGGATCTTAACTTGTCGTGCAGYGTTTCCCAAACTCGGTCCTCGGGACCCCAAGAGGTGTAYGTTTTGGTTTTTGCCCTAACACTACACAGCTGATTCAAATGATCAAAGCTAGATGAGTTGATTATTTGAATCAGCTGTGTAGTGGTAGGGGAAAAACTAAATGTACACCCTTGTGGTCCCAAGGACCGAGTTTGGGAAATTCTTTTGTAGTGTATTTCAGGTTTAAAAAGGCTTCCAAACGTTTGTGATTTTCACTTTAAAAATTTACCCTAAAGACAAATGTCCATTAATTATAATCCATATAATAATTCACATTTCTTGCTGCTGAATAATTATTTTCCTGCTTTAGCAAACTGGCTCAAATTAAAATCCTACATCTGTATGCACCATTAAAGGGATAGTTCAGGCAGAATCTATACTTGGGTGGAATTTCCCTTACATTGAGTTCTGTCTGAAGGCCCATAGTTACAGAATCCAYAATAGTCCATTGTTTCCTTCTGCCATAGCCAGCTTCCATAATTAGGATMATCTAAATTCATGAATTTAAACAGCTGGACTATTGTGGATTCTGTCACTATGGGCCTTCAGACAACTCAAGGTAAGGGTAATTCCACCCAAATATAGATCCTGCCTGAACTATCCCTTTAAGTTTGTGTGTGCGTGCGTGCGTGTATCACCTTCCCTCCCTCCATGTCTCCAGATGCAGGTCCCAGTCTGATGGGCTGGTCTTTAAAGATGTCACCGAACCCAAACCCTCGAACCTGGAGACACACGTTACCATGACTATAGTTACCACGACAATACTGTTCTAACACATTACACGTATCATGAAACTGTTATTAAACTACACAGACAGACAGACCTTCTTGGGTTGAATCTCTCCACTGTCAGAGCGACTCTCTCCTCCGTCACTCTCGCTGCCTGGACTGTCTTTACCTACACACACAACACACACACACACACACACACACACACACACACACACACACACACACACACACACACACACACACACACAGACTATTTATGCTAACAATTTATTAGAAACCATGTTGAGTTCAGCAGAATCATGTAACAATGTTCTTTAATTGTGTTAACATCATATGAATATTGATCTGCCATTTCATGCATATAAAAACATTTCATCAGTAAGCAGGTTTCCATCCAACCTTTTGTGTGTGTAAAGTACACGTGGATAAAAATATGTCACGACAGGCCTGACGGAAAAACTTTCCAAATGTCAACAAAACTAAATCCACTAGACAAGGTGGTAAAATGAATTTTACAAGAAATTACGGTGGAAACGTTTTTATACGGAAATTTTGATATGACAACCATCCTATCGAAGTCAGCTTTGGAGTCATGCGATGAGCATGTTGTGTGGTCCTCCCACACACGACTCGTCGGGAAACCAATGCAGTTTATTAGACTTGTGGGCATGAATCAGAATTAGTTGGGTAACATAGATAATTAAGATGTTTTATTTGCATAATATGCTTATGTGAGATACTTGTCATAAGAATGTATCCTTCTGGACTATAGTGTTGGAAGAATATCAGAAAGGGACGAAACAGAATGGAACAATGTCTTCAATATGTGAATGTGTCTTTACCTATTCTTAAACCATGTGAAGGATGGCGTGATTAATGGGGAACCAATATCTTGTCTCCACAATGTCTGTGCGCCAGTCACTCCCTCCTTTTCCATTGGGGGGAGGTGTCTGCAGTGTCTGGAAACATTGTATGTCCTCTCATGATCTTACACTTATCCTGGAGTAGTGTATGACCTAGAGGCTCACTCCCCTCAGTGAGCTTGTCCAGGAGTGGGGTCAAGAGGGGGTTTACTTGAGATGGGCGTATCTAGAGTTGATAATTGATATATGCCATTGGATGAGTTGGTGTTTTTGTACTATGAAGTACCAGGAACGAGATTAGAACCTCAGTCTGAGGGACCAAACTCAACGATAATTAATAGCGAATGTTATCTGGCTAAGGGATACTCCTTTCTCAAGAAAAAGTTTTCTTTGTGAACAGTTCCTAAGATCTGTGGTTCGTCATGTAAATTGAGAGGAGGTGTATCTTGGCTATAAAAGATATTTGTATTTTTCTGTTGGTACTTCTCAACGGTTCATTAGAAATAGGGAATTGTTGAAAGTCAAATGCTATTGCAAAGCTTATTATTATTATTACAGATGTAGTTTAAGTATAACTCTGACTGGTGTGTAGTCTGTAACTCTCCTCATTTGGTTAAGCAGAAATATGCCACCACAGACTACAGATGAAATAAATTATGATTCATTTCACAGGGTGGTGAAAGTGCACGGTAATGAAGCTTGATGCTGCTTTCCAATGAATATCGAGGGTCTTATTCTGGTGACATGATGATCTATGCTTGACTGCCGTTTGACAATAGAAATCCCATAATAATCTCATCATGTAGACTAGACAACCCTCACAGCCTACCTGCACTGTATCTGTAGCTGTTGGCTAGAGTAAGAGTTGAAAATGCGATAGAACACACATGAATTTAAGAAATTTTTATTTGGTATGTGAAATATAAGCCAAGTTACTTTTGTGTGCGCAACTATGTCATCACGCACTGATTTTTAACCATAACAAGTCTGTTTAGTGGAACACAACCACTGGTGGGAAAATGGCATATTTACTTCATGCAGATTTTAGAATACTTCGCATGAAAATCTGTCACCAATTGGATGAAAACCTAGCTTGTGATGGTTTTGTGCATGTGCATGGCTGTGATGAGTGTGTGACTCACTGGTCTTGTTGCGGCGTAGTCCTCCTGTGATTGACCTAGTGGATGTGTCTCGTGAAGGGGGCGTGTCCTCCAGCTCTCTGGTGAAGTTGGAGGGAAACACCTGTCTTACCGTTCACAACTGTA
>NW_019943861.1:0-1671 GCF_002910315.2 Salvelinus sp. IW2-2015
ACCCTAACACTAACCCTAACATACCCTAACACTCACCCTAACACTAACCCTAAAATACCCTAACATACCCTAACACTCACCCTAACACTCACCCTAACACTAACCCTAAAATACCCTAACATACCCTAACACTCACCCTAACACTGACCCTAACAATCACCCTAACATACCCTAACTCAGGCCAGGGGTAGGCAACTATATTAAGCCACGGGATGATTTTTGTCGGAGTGGATGGTCGGGCGGACGGAACAGAATTATAATGATTTATTTTATTTTAAAATAACAATATTTTCATACCTTGATTACATTGAGAAAAAATCACYTCTCTTTRTGTTATTCGTGGGAATTTACTKAATTATACTCAATTTGGGGACCCCCCAAAGAATCCAGTCGCCCATCTCTGCCCCGACGCCAACATTTAGCCAAAGACCTGTTAGACTATGAAAAGGTAAGACCCCTCTCTGTGGCGTCCCACCTGTTCCACCTGGCCAACATCCGGTGAAATTGCAGAGCGCCAAATTCAAACTACAGAAATATAAATATTTAACATTCATATATATACAAGTGTAATACATCAAAATAAAGCTTAACTTCTTGTTAATCCAGCCGTTGTGTCAGATTTCAAAAAGGCTTTACGGTGAAAGCACACCATGCGATTATCTGAGGACAGCTCCCAGCATACAAACACATGAAAATCATATTTCAACCAGGCAGGTGCGCCACAAAAGTCAGAAATAGCGATATAATTCATCCCTTACCTTTGAAGATATTCTTCTGTTGGCACTCCAAAATGTCCCAGAAACATCACAAATGGTCCTTTTGTTCGATAAGGTCCTTCTTTATGTCCCAAAAATGTCAATTTATTTGGTGCGTTTGATTCAGAAATACACCGGTTTCAACTCGCCCAATATGCTTACAAAGTATCTAATAATTTACATGTAAACTTGGTCCAAACATTTCAAACAACGATCCTAATCCAACCTCAGGTATCCTAAAACGTAAATAATTGATCAAATTTAAGACGGAATAAACTGTTTCTAATACCGGATAAAAACAACGTGAAGCGCGCTCCAGTTCACGCGCAACAAAACAGTGGAGTCCACCTGGAGTGACACGTACAATGAATAGCACTACTTCTTCATTTCTCAAAAGAAAAACATCGAACAATTTATAAAGACTAGTAGAAGAAGGAAGGGAAGCGCTACTAAGGTACACAATAGTACATTTTGGTAGACAGAAGGTACTCTTTGGTAAAAGGGGTGAATTGGTCATAAAAAAGAAAGGAGGACCAAGGCCCTCTTCATATAATTAATTAAAACGCCTTTATTTGTATGGCATGTTCAATAGAAACAAAGTTTTWAAAAATCCAACGTGTTTCTAAAGACTGTTGACATCTAGTGGAAGCCATAGGAACTGCAACCAGGTTCCTAATAAAAAGGGTATCCCATAGAAAACAATTGGAAAATTCTATGACCWCAATTTTTTTTTCCCTGGATGGTTTGTCCTCGGGGTTTTGCCTGCCATATCAGTTCTGTTATACTCACAGACATTATTTAGAAAACTTTAGAGTGTTTTCTATCCAAATCTACCAATTATATGAATATCCTAGATCCTCTCTTGGGTAGGGGACAGTATTTTTTAACCTCTACAAATATCCTGAGGCCGCAGAAG
>NW_019943861.1:7105-8769 GCF_002910315.2 Salvelinus sp. IW2-2015
GGGTATATCAGGGTTAGGGTATATCAGCGGTAGGGTTTATATCAGGGTTAGGGTATATCAGAGTTAGGTCAGTGGTTAGGGTATATCAGGAGTTAGGTATATCAGGGTTAGGGGTATATTCAGGGTTAGGTATATCATGGTTAGGGGTATAGTCAGGGTTAGGGTATATCAGGGTTAGGGTATATCAGGGATTAGGGTATATCATGGTTAGGGTATTATCATGGTTAGGGATATCAATGGTTAGGGTATATCAATGTCAGGTTAGGGTAATTATACAGCGCTTAGGGGTCTAGGGTATTATAAGGGCTAGGGTATGTCATAGGGTCAGGGTCACCCATCATCAGGGTGATTCAGGGCCTAGTATAGGATTAGGTTAGGGTATATCGCTAGGGTTAGGGTATATCAGGGCTAGGATGTTAGTGGGTATATCAGGGTTAGCTATACCATAACTCTGATATACCATAACCCTAACCTCAGCAACCTGCTCTACGAGAAGGTAACAACTTTGTTTGGAGACTTCTCTGGCATCTCTGTCTGGAGAAATCTCTGGCATCTCTGTCTGGAGACATCTCTGTCATCTCGGTCATCTCTGTCTGGAGACATCTCTGTCATCTCGGTCATCTCTGTCTGGAGACATCTCTGTCATCTCTGTCTGGATACATCTCTGTCATCTCTGTCTGGAGACATCTCTGTCTGGAGACATCTTTGTCATCTCTATCATCTCTATCATCTCTGTCAGGAGACATCTCTGTCATCTCTTTCATCTCTGTCTGGAGACATCTGTAATCTCTGTCTGGAGACATCTGTCATCTCTATCATCTCTGTCTAGAGACATCTCTGTCTTCTCTGTCAGGAGACATCTCTGTCATCTCTTTCATCTCTGTCTGGAGACATCTGTCTTCTCTGTCTGGAGACATCTCTGTCTTCTCTGTCTTTCTCTCTCATGTCACTGTTAATTTTGATCTCTCTCTCTCTCTGCATCCGTAATGGGTCTGCGACCAAACGACCACCCCTCATCACTGTCAAACGCTCCCTAAAACACTTCTGCGAGCAGGCCTTTCTAATCGACCTGGCCTGGGTATCCTGGAATGACATTGACCTCATCTCGTCAGTAGAGGATGCCTGGTTATTCTTTAAAAGTGCCTTCCTCACCATCTTAAATAAGCATGTTCCATTAATTTTCAAAAGAACATCGCTATCTGGATTTGGGTGAAGGAGAAATGGTGGGGGCTTTGGGCGGGTTGCTGTGGAGGGTGCCGGGCAGTTGACCGGTTAGGGGTAGCCAGGTGAAAGCATGGCCAGCCGTAGAAAAAATGCTTATTGAAATTTCCTCAATTCATAGTGGATTTATGTGTGGTGACACGTGTTCCTAGGCCTGCGGCAGTGGGCCAGCTGGGAGGAGGTGCTCTTATTACTTCATGGACTTTCCAGTGTCCCAGAACCTTTTGGAGTTTGTAATACAGGATGCAAATTTCTGTTTGAAAAAGCTAGCTCTAGCTTTCCTAACTGCCTGTGTATATTTTGTTCCTAACTTCCCTGAAAAGTTGCATATCGCGGGGGCTATTCGATGCTAATAGCAGTTCGCCACAGGATGTTTTTGTGCTGGTCAAGGGCAGTCAGGTCTGAGTGAACCAAGGGCCTATATCTATTCCTAGTTTTTTTTA
>NW_019943861.1:8794-16892 GCF_002910315.2 Salvelinus sp. IW2-2015
ATATGAAGTGCAAGTAG
Source organism: Salvelinus sp. IW2-2015 (assembly GCF_002910315.2). Lineage (NCBI taxonomy): Eukaryota > Metazoa > Chordata > Actinopteri > Salmoniformes > Salmonidae > Salvelinus > Salvelinus sp. IW2-2015. The sequence goes on from NW_019943861.1 coordinate 8,812, forward strand.
AGGATACTGGGTGCCAAAGGAGCAAGATAAATAAATAAATACAATATGGGGATGAGGTAGTTGGGTGGGCTATTTACAGATTTTTTTACATTTTTACATTTTAAGTTCATTAGCAGACGCTCTTATCCAGAGCGATTAACAAATTGGAAAGTTCATACATATTTCATCCTGTGGTCCCCCCGTTGGGAAATGAACCCACAACCCTGGCGTTGTCAAGCGCCATGCTCTACCAACTGAGCCACACGGGACCACGTGTTGGGCTATGTACAGGATGCAGGTGATCGGTGAGCTGCTCTGACAGCTGCTGCTTAAAGCTAGTGAGGGAGATATGAGTCTCCAGCTTCAGTGATTTTTGCAGTTCGTTCCAGTCATTTGGGCAACAGAGAAACTGAAGTAGGCGACCAAAGAGGAATTGGCTTGGGGCGGTGACCAGTGAGATATAACCTGCTGGAGCGCGATTGCTACGAGTGGGTGCTGCTTGGAGTGACCAGTAGCTGAGATAAGGCGGGGCTCCTTGTGAAATGGCTGAGGAAACAGGTAGAAAAGTATCTATATCCACCAGTAAAACGAGTCTATCGCATAACCTGAAAAGGCCGTCAGCAAGGAAGAAGCCACTGCTCCAAAACCGCCATAAAAAAGCCAGAGTATGGTTGCAACTGCAGATGGGACAAAGATCGTACTTTTGGGAGGAAATGTGTTCTGTCGATGAAACACAAATAGAATCTGTTTGGCCATAATGACCATCGTTATGTTTGGAGGAAAAGGTGGAAGCTTGCACGCCGAGAACACCATCCCAAAAGTGAAGCGACGGGGGTGACAGCATCATGTTTTGTGGGCGGGTGCTTTGTGCTGCAGGCGAGGGATTTGTTGCACTTCACCAAAATAGTGTATCATGAGTGTATGTAACTTCTGACCCACTGGGAATGTGATGAAAGAAATAAAAGCTGAAATAAATCATTCTCTCTACTATTTATTTTTGACATTTCACATTCTTAAAATAAAGTGGTGATCCTAACGACCTAAAACAGGGAATTTTTACTAGGATTAAATGCAGGAATTGTGAAAAACTGAGTTTAAATGTATTTGGCTAAGGTGTATGTAAACTTCGATTCAACTGTAGTGTCTTATATCGCTGAAAGCTTAAATTTTGTAATATAATGTCCAATTTACAGAGCTATTACTGTGAAAAATTGCCATGCTATTGTTTGAGGGAGAGCTTTACCTAGCAGAACTTGTAGATAACCTGTAGCAGTGAGGTTTGGCGACGAGTATGAAGCGAGGAGCCACGAACCACCACACGAAAGACACCTTTATTGCAAGCTCGCTCGATAAGGTTGATGTAAATTCACCTCTGTAGAGTTGTATGGGCTTTGGTGACAAAACGGATGGCCCACTGTGATGACTGCATCAATTTGTGAGTAGGTGTTTCGAGGCTATGATTATATAGATTTACTGTATACATCGCCTATACATGAAAACCTCTGGAGTGGCTATCTCTGAGTGTGAGTCATCCCAAATAGGATGGTCCAGTTACGGGTCGACGCAGAGCATGATAAGTGTCGCTTAGTGTTTAGGATGAAAGCTCCGTCATCTCGTAGTGTTCATAAATGCCTAATAGCATAGTTGTTCGATCCATATTAGCATTGAGTCTCAAGGAAAGCCAGATCTGCATAAGATTTAATCTCTGTATGTATTTGTAGGATTGTCCATAGCCTTCGAATATTGATAGTGATTGCGTACATGGAGAAGGATGAGACTAGGTGGAAGAAATCATAGATATTACCCCTCTTAAAACCCGTATACCTTTAGTGCATAAATATCCGTAGTTCCACGTATTTCTAAGTCAGAGCCGTCCAGAGTAGTGATCCCAATCTTTGGGAATCTCAGCGATACAGAATACAGAAGTACGTATCGAACGTCTCTATATTTAAGTAATCCACAAGAGGAAGTCGCTTAGTGCAACGTAACCAATTTCAGGACCTATGCACTAATATTTATAGAATGCAGTATAGGTGCCAGATTGTCTAGCCCAGAGTAATGTATCCTGTGTAGGGTGTACGGACCACACACATTATTATGCGTCTGCTCTATTGCAGGAACACAGCTCTGCTGGGAATTATGGAGCTGAAGGACTTCATGGAGACACGATCTGGGGAGTGCGCGTGCTCTGGCTGGGTTCTGTGCTATACTGTGTGAGTCGACGCGTTGCTAAACTCTATAGGTCAAATAAGCTATACCAATCCGGGGGGGTTCAAACAAAGCCAGCGTTAGGAAGGACTAGCCCCAACGGAGTCGTGAGAGTAGCATGTGGCCACGTAGAAAAATGCGCTTATTGAAATTCTCAATATAGTGGATTTATCAGTATCTGGTAAACCCTGGGTATATACAAAGTGATTTACTCCTTTCTGCCTCAGTGCTGCAAGTGGGCAGGCTGGGAGGAGACAGCATTGCCATTTCCTTTTGGACAAATGCTCTTATGCTATCAAATGAGTTATATAAGTCCAAGATTGTCTTCCAGAACTCGTGAGGATTATTGGTAAAACTGATGCAGTGGTGCGAGCAAATAGAGTGTTTACATCGTTTTGAAAAAGCTAGCCTTAGCTTCCTACTGCCTGTAGTATTATATTTTGGGTCCTCTATACTAATACCTCGCCTAGAAAAGTTTGCATATCAGCGTGAACATGTCAGGAAGCCAAGCTATTCGATGCTAATGACAGGTTTGCCAATGAGTAGCAATGATTTTTTTGTAGCCGTAGTAGTTTCTCTGCAGAAAGAACAGTCATGTCATATGGATGTATTTTGGCAAAAATGTCTTCCTTCAACAAAGGACGAGTTGGACTAATATCTATTCCTAGTTTTTTTTAAATTAATGGAACATGCTTATTTAAGATGGTGAGGAAGCACTTTTTAAGAATAACCAGGCATCCTCTACTGACGAGATGAGGTCAATGTCATTCCAGGGATACCCAGGCCAGGTCGATTAGAAAGGCCTGCTCGCCAGAAGTGTTTAGGGTTAGGATCGTTTGACAGTGATGACGGGTGGTCGTTTGGTCGCAGACCCATTACGGATGCAGAGCAGAAGACTGAGGATTCGAACAATTACTTAAACCTTAGTGAACTGATCAGTGAGTGAGTTAGAGGACTAGCAGAGATACATGTACGAAGGATGTCTTCCGCTACATGAAGCAATGGGCACACATCCATACTTCTTGCTCAGGCACACATCTGAGATTGGTAAACAGAAATCGACCATGACATAGTACTACTCACAGACCAGCAGAGTATAGAGTAACAGAGAGGTTTGTCTCTACCACAAGAGAATAGTGAGCATATAGTGCCAGATGCTTCAGAGTCCGATGGTATACCAGTCCGAGCGAACATGATAGGATTACATGATGGGTACACAGACTAAGAACGTTAAGTACCAGGAAAATGAGAAAATAGACAGAAATGAGTGCGTGCTGACAGAGCATCCCTAAGGATGTGATAAGAAGTAAGCTTTGCAATACGAGAGATGACAAAGATGTCTCCAGACAGAGATGTCTCCAGACAGAGAGACAGAGATGTATCCAGACTAAGAGGTGTGATAGCACAAGACGACTGCTCTCTGTAGATCTAGTAGCATATGCACCCGAGATGACAGACATGTCTCCAGGATAGAAGGAGTGATCTCCAGACACCCTGTTGCGTAATTCTAAGACGATTTGTGCTACCTCAGACAGAGACTGCCAGAGATTTCTCCAGACAGAAGATGCCAGAAGAAGTCTCCAAACAAAGGTGTGTTACCGTCTTACACTCCTCGTGTGTATTTAGTACAAGATGCAGTGTCTATCGCTGGGTGAGGTTGATGCTGAGTGACCTATGCTGTGGTATATTTAAGTCCAAGATTCATGGTATCATTGCAGTGAAGGTGTTCTTAAGGGCACCTGTTAGTAATCATGTGCATGTTTCACTAGGGTATTCAGGGTTTAGGGTCTATATCAGGGTTAGGTAGGTATAATCAATCAAGAACTGCTGTATTATGGTAGTTCAGTGGTTCACCTATATCAGAGTTATGGTATATCAGGGTGGTAAGTTGCTACACCTGTTGTGTTTAGCATTTCATCTATCAGGGTAAGGTCTAAGGTCCTTATGCTTGTTTTGAGCATTTCACCTATATTCAGCGGTTAGTGGTGAGTAAGTGTCTCGACGACCCTGTTGTATGTTAGCATGGCTATATCAGACGGTTAGGGTAAGATCTAATTCAGAACCGTGCGTTGTAGTATTGGAGCATGTGTGCACGGTAAGTCTATATCACAATGCTGTTTATTTTAGAAGGCTATTATCATCCATGCGGTTAAGTTCTGCGGTACACCTGTGATTTAGCATTTCACATATATTGTAAGCGATGGTTACACCTGTAGGGTAGTAATACTAGACAATTGTTCAGGAGTCTAGCGGTATATCAGGGGTAAGTTTACAACGCTAGTGGTAGTGTTAATCAATTATGCGGTATTAGGGTATGTTTAAGGGTTCAGGGCTGGACACCTGCTGTATATATCCAGCATATGAACGGTATATCAGGGCTAGGTGTTAGAAGTGTCCCTATCAACCTATGTCAGTGGTTATTCAGGCATGTGTCTGCGACATATCAGGGCTAGGGTGTAAGCTGGTCTACACCTGGCTGTTTTAACAATTTCATACTATCAGGTGGAAGGTCTACACTTGGTGTGTAATTTTAGTGTCATTTGCTTTCAGGGTATATCAGGGTGCGGTAATGAGTTGCGATGTTATGAGAGCTCTGCTAGGGTATATCAGGTTAGGGTATGTTAGGGTTAGGTGTATTATATTAGCATTTATGACGGTAAATCTACATCTCTGATGTGTATTTTAGCATATTTTCATCCAGAGCGTTAGGGTTAGCGCGTAAGGTATATCAGGGTTAGGTATGTTAAGGGTCAGTGACAGCCTTCTAGGTGTATATTCAGGGTTTTAGAGGCTATAGGGTTTCACGGGTATATAGGATTCCAGTACACCTGCGTTGTATTTGCAGTGCACTATGTTTAGGGTCCAGGGTATATACGGGGTAAGGTGTCTAGGGTTACACGCTGTGTATTTAGCATTTCACCTAGATGTAGGCTACCCTGCTTATTTAGCGATTTCATGGTATGTCACACCTTTGTATTTAGGCATTTCCGTAAGGTTACACCTGTTGTATTTTAGGCATTTCACGTAAGGTCTACACCTGCCTGTTATTAGCATTTCACGTAAGGTCTTACAACCTGCTGATTTAGGCTTCACGTAAGCTCTTACACCTGTGGTATTTTAGCAGGTCCCCCCTTTTCACTATGTTAGGGTTAGGGTATTATAGGGTTAAGGGGGTAAGGTTCTACACCTTATATTCATGTATTTATGCATAGTTTCGGATCTCATCAGTGGTTTGGCACAAATGCATCTAGAGCACATCCGTGGTTGTATAGTAGCCTGCACGCCTACCATTCCAGTGTTTAATTGCTATATTGTATTAACTTCGCCACCATGGCCGATTTATTGTCTTAACTCCCTTATCTTARCTCATTTGCACTCACTGTATATAGACTTTTTTGTTTTCTTTAGTTCTACATACWGTATTATTGACTGTATYTTTTGTTTATTCCATGTGTTGTTGTATGTGTRGAATMYCTWTGCTTTATCTTGGCCAGGTRGCAGTTGTAAATGAGAACTTGTTCTCAACTAGCCTACCTGGTTAAATCAAGGTGATATAAATAAAATGAATAGAAAACTTCCTGTATGAAAAATTACAATCCCTTCCCAGGTGCGTCTACGTCTGTCCGGTGTCCACAACGGCTGGAGCGGTGCTCTGCGGTTCGGTTTCACCAGTCTGGACCCTAGCGAGCTCAACTCCTCCAACATCCCCAAGTACGCCTGTCCGGACCTGGTGACGCGGCCGGGCTCCTGGGCCAAAGCCCTGCCGGAACGCCTGGCGGTCCGCAACAACGTCCTGTCCTTCTGGGCCGACAGACACGGCCGTGTGTTCTACAGCATCAACGAGGAGGAACCCACTCTCTTCCACTGTGGTCTGAGTATAGGATGTCCGCTCTGGGCCATCATAGACATCTATGGTCTCACCCAGGAGGTTACACTGCTAGGTCAGTCTCTGCCTTGTTAATGTTGTAAATGACTATTGTAGCTGGAAACGGCTGATTTTTAATATGGAATATCTACATAGGTGTACAGAGGCCCAAGCAGCACGATATTGCACTGCAGCTGTAGAACAACCAGCCTAGGAGTCAGAGAGAAAGGCAGTTAATGGTGGCCAAACACTTCAGTAGCCCCTCATTAGGACCACAACACATTCACAGCTGAATTGAGCTGTTCCCTTAAAGGTTGGCCTTTTAAGGGAACAGCTCAACTCAGCTGTGAATGGTTGGCCTTTTAAGGGAACAGCTCAACTCAGCTGTGAATGGTTGGCCTTTAAGGAAACAGCTCAACTCAGCTGTGAATGGTTGGCCTTTTAAGGGAACAGCTCAACTCAGCTGTGAATGGTTGGCCTTTTAAGGAAACAGCTCAACTCAGCTGTGAATGGCCTTTTATTTAAGGGCTCTTCTTCAGGGTCGTTCCGTCAGGAGGACAGTTGTTAATTATGCAGCGCCGTGTGTCACGATCACAGATTTTAGAGAAACAACAAATTTCGGTACATATACAGTTGAAGTCGGAAGTTTACATACACTTAGGTTGGAGTCATTAAAACTCACTGCAGCTTAGAACCAACCAGCCTAGGAGTCAAGAGAAGAGGCTTCAATGGTGGCCAACCTTCAGTAGCCCTCATTAGGACCACAACACATTCACAGCTGAATTGAGCTGTTCCCTTAAAGGTTGGCCTTTTAAGGGAACAGCTCAATCAGCTGTGAATGGTTGGCCTTTTAAGGGAACGGCTCAACTCAGCTGTGAATGGCCTTTTAATTTAAGGGCTCTTCTTCAGGGTTCGTTCCGTCAGGAGGACAGTTGTTAATTATGCAGCGCCGGTGTCACGATACACAGATTTTAGAGAAACAAACAAATTTCGGTACATATACAGTTGAAGTCGGAAGTTTACATACACTTAGGTTGGAGTCATTAAAAACTGTTTTTCCAACCACCACACATTTCTTGCTAACAAACATATAGTTTTGGCAAGTCGGTTAGGACATCTACTTTGTACATGAAACAAGTCATTTTTCCAACAATTGTTTACAGACAGATTATTTCCTTTAATTCACTGTATCAATACAGTGTTCAGTGGGTCAGAAGTTTACATACACTAAGTTGACTTGTGTTTCTTTTAACATACTTGGAAAATACCAAAAATTATGTCATGGTCGATTAAGCTTGCTGATAGTCCTGATTATGTGACATCATGTCAGTCATTTGGGAGGTGTTCCTGATGTATTTCTCATGGCCTACCTTCAAACAGAGGATATAACAAACCTGACTGAGTTAAACCAGCTGCTTTCAAGAGGAATGGGCCAAAATTCACCCACTTATTGTGGGAAGCTTGCTGGAAGGCTACCGAAACGTTTGACCCAAGTTTTAACACTTTAAAGGCAACGCTAACAAATACTAATTGAGTGTATGTAAACTTCTGACCCACTGGGAATGTGATGAGAGAATAAAAGCTGAATAAATCATTCTCCTCTACTATTAGTTGACATTTCACATTCATTTCACATTCTAAAATAAAGTGGTGATCCTAACTGACCTAAAACAGGGAATATTTTCTACGGATTAAATGTCAGGATTGTGAAAAACTGAGTTTAATGTTTTGCTAGGTGTATGTAAACTTCGATCTCATAACTGTAAGTGTCTTATATCAGCTGAAAGCTTAAATTCTTGTTCATTTAACTGCACGTGTCCAATTACAAGTAGCTATTTACAGTGAAATATATCCATGCTATTGTTTGAGAGAGTTCCTAACAACGAAACCTTTTTCACCGCGATAGGTTTTGATAAATTCCACCTCTGAAGGTGAAATGTGTTTTACATTCTGAAACTGTCTCTGATGTATCATCCAAAGGGTCCCAGACATGAAGTGTCCTTTTGTTAGATAAAATCCTTTTCATATA
>NW_019943861.1:20219-27119 GCF_002910315.2 Salvelinus sp. IW2-2015
AGTTTTTTCAAACACCCTCCCACGACATTTCTTGCTACAAACTATAGTTTTGGCAAGTCGGTTAGGACATCTACTTTGTGCATGAAACAAGTATTTTTTTCCAACAACTGTTTACAGACAGATTATTTCATCTTATAATTCAATTTATCACAATTCCAGTGGGTCGAAGTTTACATACACTAAGTTGACTGTGTCTTTAAACAGCTTGGAAATTCCATAAAATGATGTATTGCTCTAGAGCTTCTGATAGGCTAATTGACCATAATTTCAGTCAATTGGAGGTGTTCCTGTGGATGTAAATCAGCCAAGACCTCTGGTTCATCCTTGGGAGCAATTTGCAAACGCCTGAAGGTACCACTCATACTGTACAAACAATAGTACGAGTATAAACACCATGGGACCACGCGCCGCATAGAAGTCAGGAAGGATACGGTTTTGGTCTCCTAGAGGATCAACTACTTTGTGAAAAGTGCAAATCAATCCAGAAACAACAGCAAAGGACCTTGTGAAGATGCTGGAGGAAAAGCAGTAGAAAGTATCTCATATCACCAGTAAAACGAGTCCTATACTCCATAACCTGAAGGCCGTCAGCAAGGAAGAAGCCACTGCTCCCAACCGCCATAAAAAAGCCAGAGTATGGTTGCAACTGCAGATGGGGAAAAGATCGCTACTTTTGGAGAAATGTGTTCGTGGTCGATGAAAACAAATAGAACTGTTTTTGGCCATAATGACCATCGTTATGTTTGGAGGAAAAGGGGAAGCTTGCAGCCGAGAACACCATCGCCAAACGTGGAAGCACGGGGTGACAGCATAATTTGTGGGGGGGGTGCTTTGGCTGCAGTCAGGAGGGACTGGTTGGCCTTGCACAAAAATAGTGGTATCATGAAGTGTAGTAAACTTCTGACCCACTGGGAATGTGATGAAAGAAATAAAGCTGAATAAATCATTCTCTCTACTATTATTTTGACATTTCACATTCTTAATAAATAAGTGGTGATCCTAACTGACCTAAAACAGGGAATTTTTACTAGGATTAAATGCAGGAATTGTGAAAAACTGAAGTTTAATGTATTTGGCTAAGGTGTATGTAAACTCTGACTTCAACTGTAATGGTCTTATATCGGCTGAAAGCTTAAATTTTGTTCATATCTAATGCACTGTCCAATTTACAGAGCTATTAACGTGAAATAATCCATGCTATTGTTTGATTTGAGAGAGCTCCAACAACGAAACACTTTTTTCCCGCGATAGGTTTGATAAATTCACCTCTGAAGGTGAAATGTGTTCTTACATTCTGAAACCTGTCTCTGATGTATCATCCAAAGGGTCCCAGACATGAAGTGTCCTTTTGTTAGATAAAATCCTCTTTCAATATCCTAAAAAGGTCCATATAGCATGCACGATCGATTTTGTATTTCCACTCGTTAAATTTGCAAAGAAAGGAATCTGTGAAAAATCTAACCCTAAACTTTATTGTTTCAACCAGTCAAATCACATTCATATTTATTCCTCAGAGATCCCAGAAGTAACAAGACTTCACTATATCATTAGGGGTGTAGTATATCTAGACACCAAAAATTTGGTCAGAGAGCGAAGCCTTCATGGCACCGATGACGCGTGCGGTCTTCCTTGATCGACTCTAACTTTGTCAAATAAGCACCAATCGGGGTCAAACAAAGCAGCTAGATACCCAGAGCTGGTTACGGCAGTATCTGGAACCACTGTAGATCAAACTTTGCAGACGCATGCCTTTCCTTTTGGACAAAAATTATAAGAATATTAGAGTTATGAAGTTATGAAAACTGGTTGTTTGGCAAATGTTGAACTTTATATGCACTATACTGGAAAAGCTAAATCAAATCCAAGTATACAAGATTTGACGATATTCTTGCAGAAATGTAATATGAATGCAAATGTCTCCTTCAGATTTGCCCAAATGTACCTGGGTGACATCACACTAATGATCCTAAAAAGGTCCATATAGCATGCACGATCGATTTTGTATTTCCACTCGTTAAATTTGCAAAGAAAGGAATCTGTGAAAATCTAACCCTAAACGTTGTTTCAACCAGTCAAATCACATCCGTATGTATTCCTCAGAGATCCTAGAAGGTAACAAGACTTCACTATATCATTAGGGGTGTAGTATATCCTATAGGACACCAAATTTGGTCAGAGAGCGAAGCCTTCATGGCACACCGATGACGCGTGCGGTCTTCCCTTGATCGACTCTAACTTTGTCAAATAAGCACCAATCGGGGTCAAACAAAGCGAGCTAGATAGCCAATGAGCTGGGCTTCATGGAAACCCTGTATCTGTCGTAAAATGTAGCTGCTAACCTTGTGCGACCGCATGCCTTTTCCCTTTGGACAAAAAGTATAAGAATATTCAGAGTTATGAAGTAATGAAAACTGGTTGTTTTGCAAATGTTGAACTTATAATATGGCTACTAATACTGGAAAAGCTAAATCAAATTCCAAGTATACAGATTTGACGATATTCTTGCAGAAAAATGTAATATGAATGCAAATGTCTACTTCATGATTTGCCCAAATGTACCTGGGTGACATCACACTGAATGTCATGTAGTTCGCTCATACTTCAAGTTATCCGTCTGAAACATTGCACATACACTGCTGCCATCTTGTGGACACCATATGAATTACAAACAGAGTGATGGCTAGAGGTGGGACCTTTCTGTTGCATTTCAAAGATGGTGGTAGAAAAAAAAAAAAAACATTTGGTTGTTGTATTTTCTTCTTCCAGATCTATTGCGTTATATTCTCCTACATTCAATTCACATTTCCACAAACTTCAAAGTGTTTCCTTGCAAATGGTACCAAGAATATGCATATCCTTGCTTCAGGTCCTGAGATACAGGCAGTTAGATTTGGGTATGTAACTTTAGGCGAACATTTTTAAAAAAGGGGGCGATCCCTAAGGGCTTGTAAGTAAGCATTTCACGGTAAGATCTACACCTGTTGTATTCAGCATTTCACGGTAAGGTGTACACCTGCTGTATTTAGCATTTCACGGTAAGGTCTACACCTGTTGTATTTAGCATTTCACGGTAAGATCTACACCTGTTGTATTCAGCATTTCACGGTAAGGTCTACACCTGTTAAACGGTTTGTAGGCCTGGATAGACAAACATGACGATGTCAGCCATAGGGAGGAAGTGAGCTGGAATTGTGGTGTCATGAAAACAACCTTCACGTCAAACGTCAAGCAGAAACAAAAGGAGTTTGATTGAAATGACTTCAGGAAGCAGAGCAACGATTCATGCGCGCAGATCCACATCAACGGTCATTGCGGTAGAGAGTCACGGTTTAAGTTCTTCCACGACACCATCACTGAGGACTTGGACTGGACAACTCACCACATTCTTTAGGTCAAGAGGGGGCTTGACGCGTTCCTACTTCCCTGTTGAAGAATTCAGCATGCGCCCCGGGTCTCTTCAAATACTACCGGCTGCGTCATGGAGTGTCTGACCGGTTGCATTCACGGACCTGGTTAAGGAAACAGCTCTCCGCAACTCAACGATTTGATGCAAGGTCAGCGCATTCATTTCCTTTCCCCTGTGGTGTACGAGGGCCCACAAAATACTGGAACGTGGTCTTACAGCTGGTGGTTGCCAGACGGACAGTACATTCTATCCACTGGGCCTTAGCGTTGTGGCCCTTCACCTGGTGGGTGCAACGACGGGCACGATACTTCACTGGGCGACCGCTTGTGCCCTTCAGCTGGTGGTGGCAAGACAGGACCTAGTCATGCATGGGACTGTGGCCTTTCAGCTGGTGGTGCGACGGTATCAGTACTCACTGGGACCGATTTGTGTTGGCACGTTAGTCTCGGTGGTCGCCGACGGACCAGTTACATCACTGGACTCCCTTCGCGCGCCTCCAGCGCGGTGGTGAAGACGGACCAGTACATTGCCTCTTCCGATCGCTTTCCAACCCTCCCACCCCTTCCTCTTCCCTCCCGCACGTTTCTCCAGCTTTCCCTCTTTCTCTGCCCCGGCGCGTTCGTACCGACTAAACTCCCCCTCCCTCTTCCCTCTATCTCTCTCTCTCCTCCCCGTCTCTCTCTCTTCTGTGGGTGTGTTAGTCATTGGGGTAATGACCATGTTTTGGTAAAGGGCTGGGCTGGGTGGCTGGAAGCAGTAAGAGCAGTCTACTCGTGAGGCGCTCAGCTCTCTGCTGCACGCAACAGACCTGGGTTCAAAATACGATTTGCAGATCTTATCAACAGTTTAGCGTTTGCTCTAGTCCTGCTAATAACCATATGGCTGGTTTCATTCTTGAGACGTATTCTATTGGTAAATTGCAAAGCAAACTCAATCTTAGTCCAGATAAAGTATTTGAAATGATTTCAATAATATTTAATACCGATTTATCTAGTATATGGAAACCACGTTCATCAACCTCACACAGTCACTCAGTCAAATACCGTCCATCACCCTCACACAGTCACCTTCAGCCAAGACACCAGTGATCATCCTCACAGCCGTCACCTTCCAGCCAAGACACAAGTGATCCCATCACACAGTCACCTATCAGCCCAAGCCACAGTCATGCACGCCTCACACAGTCACCTCAGCAAGACACAGTATCACCCTCAGACTCGTCACTTCAGCAGTAAGACAAGAGCATCACCTCAACAGCACCTTCACGCCAACGACACCACTTCATCACCCTCACACAGTCACCTTCAGCCAAGACAAGAAAAGCGTTAGTACCATAGTTGTTGTAGTAAACTGAATATATGTATGGACAGGTTTTTGGTTATATAATTTGATAATGTCTGGGACAGTGGTTGTTATCACTACAACTGATCATGGTCTCGGGACAGTGTGTTATAATAAACTGATGAATGTCTGGGACAGTTTGTTATTATGAATGATAAATGTCCTGTGACAGTATGTTATGTAAACCTGATAATGTTTGGGACAGTTGTTATATAAACTGATAATGTCTGTGACAGTTTGTTATTAAAACTGAGTAATGTAGGGGAAGTTTGTTATATAAACTGATAATCTCTGGGCCAGTATTGTTTTATCTAAACTGATAACTGTCTGGGGACAGTGTTGTTATATAAACTGATAATCGCTCTTGGGAAGTTTGTCATGTAAACTGATAATGTCTGGGAACAGTTTTGTTATGTAAACTGGATAATGTATGGGGAAGTTGTTATATATACACTGAATAATGTATGAGGACAGTTTGTTAATATTAACCGATACTGGCTCTGGGACCAGTTTAGTTATATAAACGTGATAATGTAGGGAAGTTTGTTAATAAACTGAAATGTAGGGACCAGTTTGTTATATAAACTGATAATGTTAGGGGAACAGTTTGTTATTAAACTTGCTTAATGTCTGGGACAGTTTGTTTATGTAACCTGACTAATGTAGGGCCATTTTGTTATGCTATGAACTGATCATGCTGGGACAGGTTTGTTATGATAAAGCTGATAAGGTAGGGGACTAGTTTGTTATATGAACTGATAATGTGGACAGTTTGTTAATATAAGACTGATAATGTAGGGGACCAGTTTGTTATATAAACTGAAATGTCTGGGCACTTGTGTTATATAACTGATAATGTAGGGGGAACAGTTTGTTATATAGAACATGATAAGTAGAGGACAGTTTGTTATATAAACTGATAACGTAGGGAAGTTGTGTATATAAACTGTACATGTCTGGGACAGTGTTGGTACAGTAAACTGATAATGTAGGGGAGATTTGTTATATAAACTGATAATGTCTGGGCAGCAGTTTGTTATGTAAATGATAATGTAGGGGACAGTTTGCTTATGTAACTGAATCATCGTCTGGGACAGATTTCGTTAATATTAAATGATATGGTAGGGACAGTTGTTATATAAAACTGATATGTGAGGCAGTTTGTTATATAAACTGATAATGTACGCGTGACAGTTGTAAATATAACTGATAATGTAGAGACAGGTGTTCATATTAACCGAGTAATGTCTGGGAAGTTTGTTCTCATATAACAACTGATAATGTAGGGTACAGTTTGTTATATAAACTGACGTAATGCGTAGGGACGAGCGTTTGTTATCGTAAGACGATAATGTCTGGGACAGTTTGTTATGTAGGAATGATAATGTAGGGGAACAGTTTGTTAATGTAAAACTGATCATTGTCTGGACAGTTTGTGTATATAACTATAATTGACCTTATATAAATGTCATGCTAGAGGCACAGTTTGTTCATATAAACGATCATGTAGGCAGGACAGTTTGTCTCTATGATAAACTTGATAATGTAGGGGACAGTTTTGTTATTAAACCGTGATTAATCGTAGCTAGGACATTTGTTGATATAACTCGATAATGTCTGGGACAGTTTGGTATATAAATGAAATGTAAGACTTGCTTATTCTCGAGCTGAGACCAGTTTTGTTATATATAACGATAAGTGCCTGGCCTACTTCCCCTCACATCAGCAGAGGGCAATAGTAGCTGAAGAGAAACGTTATTTAGACGGCGTCGCTTCAATTAATCTAAGCCACTGATGGGCATCAATAGCAACAAACACAATTGGGCGCTCTGGGATTGGGGTAGGGGTCTGGGGTACTGGTTTGGGAGGCTGGTGGGCGGGTCTGGATCCTGGGTCTGGGGTCTGGTCTGGGGTCTGGGTCTGGTCTGGTCTGTCTGGCGTAGACATGGGGTCTGGGTCTGGGCTGAAGGGTCTGGGCAGGGTCCTGGGGTCTGTCTTGCGGCGTCTGGGGTCTGGGCTGGTGGTCTGGGTTCCTGGTTGGGGTGCTGGTCTGGGGGTCTGGGGTCTGCGGCTGGGGTCTCGTGGCTGGGCTGGGCTGGGGTATGGGGATCTGGGCTGGGTCGTGGGGTCTGGGCCTGGGCATGGGGTTAAGC
>NW_019943861.1:27144-29595 GCF_002910315.2 Salvelinus sp. IW2-2015
TTGTTGTATAAGTTCTCATTTCAACGGTAAGCGAGCTACTTCACCATGCTGTATTCCAGCATTTCACGGTAAGGTCTGACTACTATGGTTTTATAGTTTTATGCGATTAAGGTATACCTGCTTGTTTCAGCATTTCACCAGGTAGCCGTCTACCCTGCTGGGACTTTGCACATCTATCCACGATAAGGCCCAGGCTCTACACCTGTTGTTATTGCAGCATTTTCACGAGATAAGTCTACACTCTGCTGTAAATCAGCTATTTCACGGTAAGGTCTACAACCTGCTGTATTCAGCATTTCACGGTAAGCGTGTATACCTCGATTCAGCAATTTTTCACGGTAAGGTGTAAGCACCCTGCTGATATTTAGTCATTTCCACGTAAGGTCTACGACGTAAAATCCTGTTGTATTTGCAGATCGTATCAGCGTACAGGTCTACACCTGTTGTATTTAGCATTTTCACGTAAAGGTCTACACCTGTATTCGCACATTTGACGCGAATAAAGTTTGAGTTTGTACAGAAATGCTCCTCAATCGATGCAGCTAGTATAACTCTGAGATCTGAGGGGCCCATGCCAAATCTTATTGAGCCCCCTTAGGGGGGCAGACGGCCGACTACCACGGCCACCTCTACACACGATCGGTAATGTGAGTGTGCTGTGGACCATGATAAGATCCTTAGTGAATGTGTGAAGTCACCAGAGAACTGATAGATCTTCGATCCGCTCCACTAAGCAGTTCCATCGAATGTGGATGGGACGTGCTCGCTCCTCCGTTGTCCTCTAGTCCACGATCAGCTCTTTGTCTCGCTGAGTGAGGAGAGGTTGTTTGTCCTGGCATCACACTGCCAAGGTCTCTAACCTTCATCCTTTATAGAAGCCGTCTCATCGTTGGTGGTACTGTGCGATAGTACAACCACAGCTTGTTGTGTCGTCAGTAACTTGATGGATGGATGTCGTGCAGCCACACAGGGCGTGGGTGAAACTAGGACAGGAGAGGATTAAGCCTATACCCCTGAGTTTGGCCACCCGTATTGAGGGTCAGTGTGGCGGATGTTGTTTGTTTTCGCTTGGGGGCGGTGTCCGTCGGAAGAACCAGTATCTAGTTTACAGGGGAGGTGTTTCATCCCATGGTCTGAGCTTGTGTGAGCTTGGAGGACCCTGTGGTGTTGATAACACTGAAGATAAGACAACCAGTGGCTCTGTCTCTTCTCTCTCTAGTCTCTCTCTCTTTCTCTCTGCTCTCTCTCTGTCTCTCTGTCTCTCTCTCTCCTCTCTCTCTCTGTCTCTCTGCTCTCCTCTCATCTCGTAGTATTCTCTTTTTCGCTCTCTCTATATCTCTCCCCCTCCTCTCTTTCTCTCCTCTCTCTTCTCTCCCCTCTCCTCTCTCCACCCTCTCTCTCTCCACCTCTCTCTTTTTCTCTGTCCTTCTGTTTTTCCTTCTTCCTTTTCATTCTTTTCTTTTTGTCTTCCTTTCTCTCTTTTCCTTTTCTATTCTCTACTCGCGGTTGGGGTCTAGGCTGGGGTCTAGGGTCAAGGGTCTGGGGTCTGGGCTGGGGTCTGGGCTGGGGTCTGGGTTTGAGGCTACATAAGGAATAGTTCTCAGAACATACCAGACCATCTCCCTCACCTCTGCTAAGGAGTTCCTTAGTTTAGAGTAACATAAAGCAGTCTCTATGGGCTTGTTATCCTTCAGTCCAAAAATACTAAACATTTGACTTGACTATCGTTATTCTGCTTTGCTCCAGAAGGAACGATGTTGCTAGTGAATGAGCAGTCTCTTTAATAGGACCTACTGCTCACCTACCTTATCTTGTTCTCCCTCTCTCTCTCCATCTCTCCTCTCCCGTGCTCTCCTGCCCCTCTCTTTCCCTCCCTCTCCCTCTCTCTGTCCTTCTCTCTTCTCTCCCGTGCTCTCCTGCTCCTCTCTCTCCTGCCCCTTTCTCTCCTGCCTCTCTCTCTCACTCTCCCTCCTTTCCCTCTCCCCTTGCTCTCTCTCCTCCCAGAGAGCAAGTTTGCAGAGAGTGTCGGGTCCAGTTGTCTGTCTGCGGCCCGTCTCAGTGCCTACCTCCCTCAGAGCAGCCACGACTCCGCAAACTACAATAACAACCAGCTAGAGAACAACCAGGCCACTGCGAAGATGGCGACGTTACAGCTCAACAGCCAGGCCACTGCGAAGATGTCGACGTTACAGCTCAACAACCAGGCCACTGCGAAGATGTCGACGTTACAGCTCAACAACCAGGCCACTGCGAAGATGGCGACGTTACAGCTCAACAGCCAGGCCACTGCGAAGATGGCGACGTTACAGCTCAACAACCAGGCCACTGCTAAGATGGCGACGTTACAGCTCAACAACCAGGCCACTGCTAAGATGGCGACGTTACAGCTCAACAACTGCAGCTCAAATTCTGTAAGTTCTTTGTCTATATATTCTGTCTGTATTTGTGTTT
>NW_019943861.1:31982-37286 GCF_002910315.2 Salvelinus sp. IW2-2015
ACTCACTCTTCCCTTCCTTTCCCTCTCCCTTGCCTCTCTCTCCTCCCAAGAGCAAGTTTGCAAGCAGTGTCAGTTCCAATGTTGGTCTCGTCTCGCCCGTCCTCCCAGTGCCTACCTCCCTCAAGAGGGACAGCCACGGGACTCCCGCAACTCAATACAAACCAGCTAGAAGAACAACCAGGCCACTCGAACGATGCGACGTTACAGCTCAACGCAGGCCACTGCAGATGTCGACGTTTACAGCTCAACACAGCCACTGCGAACGTGCAACGTTAACAAGCTCAACAGCAGGGGCACTGCGGCAGTCGGCGGACGTTACGCTCACAACCATGGCCACTGCTACGATGCGCGTTACAGCTCACAACTGGCAGCTCAACTTCTGTAAGTTTCTTGTCTATACTATTTCTGTCTGTATTTGGATTTTTGTATTTTATTCTGTCTGTATTTTTGTATATGGGACTTATATATTTCTGTGCGCTCATGTCACCACCGTTTCAAATTCCTGGTGCGATGTACCAGTACAATCTACCCGTTCAACAAACTGTTGGGGTCACTTAGAATGTCTTGTCCTGGTCATAATACAGTGTAACAAATGGTTAATGTTGTTAAATGACTCTTGTAAGCTGGAAACGGTGATTTTTGACCTGGTTTCATACGATAGCGTACAGAGCCATTATCAGGCAACCAATCACTCCTTATGTTCCAATGGCCTTGTGTTAGCAATCAGTTTTCATTTTAAAAGGCATACTTCATTAGAGAAAACCCTTCTTGTAACTTACCTGTTAGCAGCAGCTTGAACTTGCCATGATAAAGAAGCAATAAAATGGCTTTTGGGACTATTGAGTTATCTGGAGCTTCAGTGCCTTTGCTGGGTTCGATTACAGGCTCACACAATGGCCAGAAACAAACCTTTCTTCTAGAACTCGTCACGTCATTCTTTTTCTTGAGCATGAGCTTTCCATGCCGAAACCTTGCAATAAACTGAAATCTTGTACAACGCTGTGTTACTATCCCTTCCACAGAACAGCCGAACACTGGCCTCTACACCAAAATAGAAGAGAGTGAGGCCCCGGCCGCACACATGACAAGAGCACAAGACATTCAGATTAGTATGTTTGAAGAACCGCGCCCTCAACCACGTCCTCAACTGCAGTGTCTTTCATTTCCCGCAAACACAGTACTCAACGTTAACGTGAAGGGCGAACTCCGAGATGCTGGCCTTCTAGACAGATATTCCTCTGGTCCAGCTTTCTGCAACCGTTTCAACAGTGACAGCGACTCTGGGTCGCTGCCCTCTAGGCGCCAGTTCTCTCATTCTTAACGTCAACATGAAGTCGCCTCCGGCGATGCTTGGCCTTTAGGCCAGAGTTGCAAACACAAACGCCCTATCAGCCTGGCCATAACAAGGAAAAGCTTCTAAGATGGGCAAAGAACACACCACTGGACAGAGGAACTCGCTAGAGGCCAGCATCCTTCTTGCTCAGTGGATTGCACCGGAGCTCCCCCTCCTCTTTCCTAAATTTCTGTTAGATGACGTTCTGCGCTTTTCTGTGAAGGAGTAGATCCAAGCTTTGTACGCGTACTTCCGTTTTCTTGGCATTTCTCACAGGAATAGCCTCAATTTCAGCCAAGAATAGCTCGACGGTTTCAGAAAACCTTCCTGTTTCTGGCCATTTTGAGCGTAATCAACCCAAACAATCTGACCTCAAGATACACAACCAGTCTAAGAAGGACAGTTTCATTGCTTCTTTAATCACACAGTTTTCAGCTGTGCTACAACCATTCGCAAAAGGGTTTTTAATGACAATTAGACTTTTCAAATTATCAACTTGATGTACTAACACAACGTTCCATTGGACAACAGGCAGTTATAGTTACTCGATAAATGGCCTGACCTAATGTAATATTATCCATATTAAATCACCGTTTCAGCTACGATAGCTTTCCAACATTTACATGTCATTACTGTGCATTTCTGATCAAATTGAGTTATTTTATTGGACAAAAAAATATTTTTTCTTTTCAAAACCAGGACAACTTCTAGTACCCCAACACCTTTGAGGGTAGTTCATTACTTGGGAATACACACTGTTTGGGATTGCTGACACTACAGTCAACAACTACAGCCAGTATCCCTTGTACTGTACCACATCTCCTCCTCCAACCAACTCATCATCATCGTTCATCCGTGCCCATTCTCCGCCCCGGTTGTCCAGCCGGGCTCCCCTCGACGCTCGACCACTCGAACCTCCAACTCCCATCCAGTTCCGAGGCGACCGACGTTCATCCTGTTCAGCTGACCGCTCGTGCAGCGTGTAACTCCACTTCCTGAGGTTTCGCAGGGACTCTGTGTCCTTCAGATCGGGACCCCTAAGGTCAGGGAGACGTCTACCGTCGAGTCGTTCTCTCGCCCTGACCCTACTCGTGGGCGGGCGCTCCTTTTCGACTACCTCCTGCGATCCCGGCGCTAAGGTTCCTCCATGCTGGGAATTTCCTGCACCAGACGGTTCTGTGGACACGGACTGGCAGTACTGCTGTGGTGTTACGCGGCCTTCCCATGCCTGGCTCCGGGACTTATTCCTTCAGGCCTGGAGCCCAGCGGTGAGTGCATCTAGGCTCAACCGAGCGTCCAGAAGGGCGGTCTGCGTGTCGATTCATCACAGCACTCTGGGCTTATCTTTCACCTGCATGAGCGTCAACAGACTCTCAGATTTTCTGTCAGGTTTCAACTTTTACACTATAAAAAATACTATATCACATTTGAAAAAACTTATTCAGGACCCTTTATCGCTATTTGTGAAGCACCTTAGGTACGATTACAAGCCTTGAGTCTTCATTGCGTTAATGGAGCTAACACCAGCTTCACAAGCACTGTATTTGGTGATTTCTCCCATTCCTCTCTGTAGATCCGTCTCCGACCTTGTCCAGGTTGTGTCGGTACAGCATCACTGCACAGCTATTTTACTCATGGTCTCTCCAAAACATGTCCCACTCGGGATTCAGTCGGGCTACTGCCCTGGGACCTCCAAGGACATTCAGGACTTCCTCCCCTACTCCTCTTCTTTGTCTTGCTTTGTGTATAGGGTCTTGTCATGTGCCTTTCTAGCTAGGCGTGCTTCCGTTGTCTGGCCACTTACCATATAGGTTGGATTGGTGTGAGTCCGCAAGCATGAGTTGTTCCTATCTTCTGACGTCTCCCATCTCGCTCAGGAAACTCTGAGCTCTGCAGAGTAGCCTCAGTTCTCTTGGTCACCCTCCTGATGACCAACACTTCTCCCCACGATTGCTCAGTTTGCGGCACCGGCCAGACTTTAGGAAAAATTTAGGTGCGTTTCCACAAACTCTTCAATTTATTTAAAGAAATGCTTGAGGCTCCCTGCTCTTCTTATGGGACTTCAATACTGTCTCGGGCTCTACGGTTATCCTATCGACCTCATTGGCTTGTTTTTTCTCTCTGACATGCACTGTCAATTTTGGCGTACTTAATAGCGACGCGTAATCCATGTCCAATCAACATTGAATGTACGCACCAGATGGACTACTACTCAATTGCTGAAACATGTCAAGATCATCATGGAAGCAGGCTCGCACCTAGCTCAAGTTTTGCGTTATAATAGCACGGTCTGAATCTTATAGTTCAAACTAAGGTATCTGTTATATTCTTATACATTTCTTAAAATTTTCTGTACGAAAACCTTTATTCAGTTTCTGTTATGGATTTGTTTGTAGATTTTAATTTTATTTACATCCATTTATAATAAGCTGAGACACAACAACATTTGAAATTGAATTTATTAACGAAGGCACTGCAACTATATTAAGATACTGTATAACATCAAACATTACTCATCAAGACACTTCACTGCGCCTCTTTCTACCCTCGTGGAGAAAAAAAACCTCAACAGACTTCAAGCCAGTAATGTTTTCGTATATTCATCAGAAATATTCTATACCCATACTGAATGCTCTGTCCGTCATGTGTTAATGTATGGTATGGAACAGTTACTCGTCAGGAAGATGCCGTACACATAGTCGACCCTTCAGCCTCACCTGAGATCCAACAAATCCCTTCAGTTCCCCATTCCTCCTTTATCCTTCTTTCCCCGCACTGGAATGCTTGCGTATGATGGCGCTCCCATTGTCCTCTTTGTTCCCTTCTGAGTCTTTTTAGATGTGACTTATTTGCCCTCTCCCCAACTGCTCCTATAAACTCTCTCTCTCTCTATCTCGTCTCTTTCTGCTCTATTCTACTCTCTCTCTCTCTCTCTCTCTCTCTCTTCTCTCTCTCTCTCTCTCTCTCTCTCTCTCTCTCTCTCTCTCTCTCTCTCTCTGATGAATTACAGCTCCCTAGGGGCTTTATAAGTGTACAAATGACTCCAATAAAAATATTTTCCTTTAAAATGTTTGAAATCTAGCTGTCTGATTACATAATAATACACATATCTGATGTGTTATTAGCTATTGTATGACTTACTGAACAGATTAGTTATGTGATATAATGACTTACTGCTGTAGTTTTATGGCTAACGCTGTTCGCCGTAACAATGTTTAGCAGTGATGACCACCTCGTAACGCTCATCACCCACGATGCAGTTCACCAGTCTATCATCGCTCTGTTTGCTGTTCTGTACCATCAGAGATTGCAACACACTGTCTTATAGCTGTACTGAGATTAGGTCTCTCTTGAAAAAGAGATGTAACTCTCTCTTCTAACCAAACTAGGATATAAAAACCAGTCTATATTTCTTTCCTTCTCTTGAAAAAAGAGATTTAATAATCTTGCAAAGTCTAAAGTTGTTAAAGTAGAATGTAACATGTGTTTGTGTCACAGAGACAAAGATTTAAAAAAATATGTATATAATGTATGGCCTGGATTCATTCTGATCAGCGGTAGCTCCAACCACATTATAGAGTGCTTGACATTTAAAGGTAATTTCCCACTGAGCCAACATATGCAGTGCTTACTATAAATGTGGACTCCACAAACGCGGGGCGTGACAAAGCGCGACGGGATGTTTACTGCGTGTGTCTCTGTCGCTGTGTTCCAGGCACGCTCCAGTCCAGCTCTTCCTCCCCCTCCTCCCAGAGCAGTAGTAGCAGTAGTAGTCCAGACGACAGTGATTCTGACCTGGCCTTCAGCGTCAACAGATCCTCCTCCGAGTCCTCCCTGGGTGAGTTACACGCACGTCACCACACACACATGACTTTGAAGGCTCTATGTAGCTGTTATAAACTGACTTTATGAAGGCTCTATGTAGCTGTTATAAACTGACTTTATGAAGGCTCTATGTAGCTGTTATAAAC
>NW_019943861.1:37676-63787 GCF_002910315.2 Salvelinus sp. IW2-2015
AAGGCTCTATGTAGCTGTTATAAACTGACTTTATGAAGGCTCTATGTAGCTGTTATAAACTGACTTTATGAAGGCTCTATGTAGCTGTTATAAACTGACTTTATGAAGGATCTATGTAGCTGTTATAAACTGACTTTATGAAGGCTCTATGTAGCTGTTATAAACTGACTTTATGAAGGCTCTATGTAGCTGTTATAAAACTCAACAAGTTGCTGTTCATTTGAAGTAGTTTAAAAAAAATCTTTCCCAGAGCCTCCTCTCATTCTAACACCTCTCCTATCTCCATCTCCTCCTCAGTGACGGCCCCAAGCTCCCCTCTCAGCCCCCCTGTCTCCCCCACGCTGTCTTCCCCACCCTGTCTCCCCCACCCTGTCTCCCCCACCCTGTCTGCCCCAGAGCTGCCCTCTGGTGGTAAGAACGGGGAGTGCACCGTCTGTTTCGACCAGGAAGTGGACACAGTCATCTACACCTGCGGTCACATGTGTCTGTGTAACAACTGTGGGCTAAAGCTGAAGAGACAGGTCAATGCCTGCTGTCCTATCTGCCGCAGGCCCATTAAAGACGTCATCAAGACATACAGACCATGAGGGGACTGGGACATTACTGCAGCAGGCATTGTCTAGAGCAGAGTAATTCAACTCTGACCCTACGACATCCAGAGTACTGCTGGTTTCCTGTTCTACGTGATAATTCATCGCACACCTGTTGTCCCAGGTCTATATCAGTCCTTGATTAGAGGGGAATATTTTTTTTTTTTTAAAGCAGTGGAACTGGCTTTGAGGTCCAGATTTATATTTGAGGGCTATAGAGACAGACTGGACACCATTTCAACAGGCCCATCAAGGTCCTCATTAAGCCATCCATGAGAGGAGAAACTCATGGGACAGGCAGGCAGGGCTCTGTCTCCACCCCGGAGACATCTCTTACCAAACTGGACACTACAGCAGGTCCATCAAGGACCTCCCTCATCAAGACATATTGGCCCTGATAGACTGGACACACTGCAGCAGGCAGGCAGGGCCCTGAAAGAGGATAGGCAGGCAGACTCTCTCTCTCTCTCGCTTTTCTCTCTCTCTCTGCTCTCTCTACTCTTCTCTCTCTCTTCTCTCTCTCTCTCTCTATTCTTTTTCTCTCTCTCTCTCTCTCTCTCTCTCTCCTCTCTCCTCTCTCCTCTCTCTTCTCTCTCTCTTCTCTCTCTCTCTCTCTCTCTCTCTCTCTCCTCTGCTCTCTCTCTCTCTCTTCTGCTCTCTCTCTCTCTCTCTCTGCTCTCTCTGCTCTCTCTCTCTCTCGTCTCTCCGGATCTCTCTCTCTCTAGGCTCTCTGCTCGCTCTCTCTAGACTCTCTCTGCTCTCTACCTCACTCCTACTCTCTCTCTCTACCGAGACTCCTCTCTCTCGAACTCTCTTCAGTTCCAATCCAATTCATTCAATTCACAGGGGGCTTTCTATTGGCATGAAACATGTGTATACATTGCCAAAGCAAGTGAGCGTAGATAAGTATCAAAAGTGAAATAAACAATAAAATTAACATAAACATTACACATTACAGAAGTTCAAAGCAATTAAAACATTACAAATGTCATTTATATTATACAGTGTTGTAGCAATGTATAAATGGTTAAAAGCCAACAAGTTCCAAAATAAATAACATAAATATGGGTTTATTTACAATGCGTGTTTGTTCTGTCACTGTTGCCCTTTCTCTTGTGCGCAACAGGTCACAAATCTGCTGCTTATGGCACACTGTTGGAATTTCACCAGTATATATGGGAGCTTTATTCAAAATTGCGATTTGTTTTCTGGACATTCTGTGGGATCTGTGTGATTGAGGGAAATATGGTGTCTCTAATTTGCGTTCATACATGGGCAGGAAGGTAGGACAGTGCAGCTCAGTTTCCACCTCATTTTGTGGCAGTGAGCACATAGCCTGTCTTCTCTTGAGAGCCATGTCTGCTCCTACGGCGGCCTTTCTCAAATAGCAAGGTTGCTCAGGCTGTCTGTACATAGTCAAAGCTTTCCTTAGGGGGTTCTGGGTCAGTCACAGTGGTCAGGTATTCTTGCCACTGTTACTCTCTGTTTTGGCAAATAGCATTCTAGTTTGCTGCTGTTTGTTTGATGAATTTTTCAATGTGTGTCACCAAAGTATGTATCTTTTGTGTTTTCTCATGATTTGGTTGTCGGTCGTAATTTACTGTTGTCCTGGGGCTCATGTGGGTGATGTTTGTGACAGAAGCCCAGGACCAGCTTGCTTAGGGACTCTTTCTCCAGGTTCATCTCTCTGTAGGTGAATGTTGTTTTATGGAAGGTGTTGGAATCGCTGTCTTTTTAGTGGTTCGTAGAATTTAACGGCTCTTTTCTCTCTCTCTACCCGAGACACACACTCTCTCTTACCCGAGACACACACTCTCTCTCTACGCCCGAGGACACTCTCTCTCTCTCTCTACACATAGCTGAGTAGGTGCGCAGTGCTTCTTTTCCTGTCTGTCTGTCACATGGTTTTCTAACTGTGTGTTTTTAACCCTTCACGTGTTGGAAGGACAGCTGAGGGGACTCTTCTGTGAGTCACCACTCTGCCAAATACCTTCTATCTGTGTGCCTTAGACAATGTCTGTCAAATGTCTTCATGTCCAAGTTCTAAATATGATGGCAATCCTATTTGTAAAGGAAGGTGTTGTGGGGTTAATGAAGAAACGCATGGGTCACTGCAGACAGTTTATGTAATGTTTCTAAATGATAAAAATATAGAACCTTTTATGTTGGCGAATTGTTCAGGGCTTTTTACTATGAAGAGAAAGATGTTTGAACAAGACATGTAGAATGTTATTTAATGGAACGTGCTGTACAGGTGTCTCCTTATTTAATGGAACGTGTTGTACAGGTGTCTCCTTATTAAATAAAACGTGCTGTACAGGTGTCTCCTTATTTANCTCCTTATTTAATGGAACGTGTTGTACAGGTGTCTCCTTATTAAATAAAACGTGCTGTACAGATGTCTCCTTATTAAATGGAACGTGCTGTACAGGTGTCTCCTTATTAAATGAAACGTGCTGTACAGAGTATACAGATGTCTCCTTATAGTGCCCTACGCTGGTCAAAGGTAACACACTATATAGGGAATAGGGTGCCATTTGAGGCACATGTCTTATTCTGTGGTATGCTAGAATGTAAATGTGATTTCTTGTGTATTCAGGTGCTCTCTCTGGCCCCGTTTATACCTGGTGCTTTGTCCTGATCTCTCTGGCCCCGTTTAGGCCTGGTGCTTTGTCCTGATCTCTCTGGCCCCGTTTATACCTGGTGCTTTGTCCTGATCTCTCTGGCCCCGTTTATACCTGGTGCTTTGTCCTGATCTCTCTGGCCCCGTTTAGACCTGGTGCTTAGTCCTGATCTCTCTGGCCCAGTTTATACATGGTGCTTTGTCCTGATCTCTCTGGCCCCGTTTATACCTGGTGCTTTGTTCTGGTCTGTTCTACATTCTGATTGTGCCCATATTTACAGAAATATGTCTACACAAAGTATTAAAAGTGTCTGTTATCCATCCACTGTCTGCATTGTGACCACATTTCCTGATCCTTTCATTTAGGAAAAAATATTTCAAAGCGATTCTTTCAAAATAATATTTATTTATTGCAAGACACAAATGTAATCAGTCAATGATGCCACCGGTCAATGATTTTAGGGGCCAGAATATTTATGATTTAAATGTTTTTTTCTGTCCAGATCTGTCTACACTTGTACGATATCCAGACACAATGTGTGTCTGACTACCTCTGGAGGTAATCAAAAAGATCTGATCACAATGAGATCACAACGTGTCCTTTGTTATGTCTACATCGGTCCCCGCCCAAAAAATGTGTGCACAATCAGAATGTGGACAAGATCAGAACCAAGGACACATGTTAGAACCAGATATAGAACAAGGCTTCTGTGAGAGGAAAGATGCATTAGGTGAATTCACCCCTAGGGGGCAGCCTCTGCACTGAGAAGTCTTAACCATCCTTAGTCAAGAGACATCACTATGGCAATCACAACATTTCACTTGACCTTTTGTATTTTAAAAGAACATCGTTTTCCATTCGCACTTTACCTTTGTAGAAATCTTAACGACTAAACAACAAGGACAACCAGACGTCATGGTTACTGCAGAACCAGTTCCTCCACATTTCAGCCCGTCATCCAGAACCTTCCGGTCGACAAGGAAACGACAACAACCTTACCAGGTTGAAGCTCATTGGACGTAGCAGACAGTAACAAAAATAAGAAGACTGTATAAAATGTTTTTAAATGGAGACAGACAACCCGTATGTTGGCTTCTTGTTCAGGGCGTTTTACTATGAAAATACAGAGCCATCAGGAAGTACTCATACCCCTTGACTTATTCCATGTTTTGTTACAGACTGAATTCTTTGTAATGAGAGGTGAGGTAGTTTATACCAGTTCTTTGTAATGAGAGGTGAGGTAGTTTATACCAGTTCTTTGTAATGAGAGGTGAGGTAGTTAGTACCAGTTCTTTGTAATGGAGGTGAGGTAGTTTTATACCAGTTCTTGTGATGAGAGGTGAGGTAGTTAGTACCAGTTCTTTGTAACTGAGAGGTGAGGTAGTTTATACAGTTCTTTGTGATGAGAGGTGAGGTAGTTATACCAGTTCTTTGTAATGAGAGGTGAGGTAGTTTATACCAGTTCTTTGTGATGAGAGGTGAGGTAGTTAGTACCAGTTTTGTAATGAGAGGTGAGGGTAGTTTAGTACCAGTTCTTTGTAATGAGAGGTGGAGGTAGTTAGTACCAGTTCTTTGTGATGAGAGGTGAGGTAGTTAGTACCAGTTCTTGTGTGAGAGGTGAGGTAGTTTAGTACCAGTTTTTGTAATGAGAGGTGAGGTAGTTTAGTACTAGTTCTTTTGTAATGAGAGGTGAGGTAGTTAGTACCAGTTCTTTGTAATGAGAGGTGAGTAGTTAGTTACTCGTTTTTGTGATGAGGAGGTGAAGGAGTTAGTACCAGTTCTTTGTGATGAGAGGTGAGTGTAGTTAGTACCAGGTTCTTTGTGATGAGAGGTGAGGTAGTTTGCCAGTTCTTTGATGAATGAGGTAGTTGAGGTAAGTTAGTAACAGTTCTTTGTAATGAGAGGTTGAGGTAGTTAGTACCAGTTCTTTGTAATGAGAGGTGAGGTAGTTAGTACCAGTTCTTTGTAATGAGAGGTGAGGTAGTTAGTACCAGTTCTTTGTAACTAGAGGTGAGGTAGTTAATCCCTGGGCATGATTGATGGCATGGGGCACAGTGTTTGACTCGCCACTTCGTCTTGCCTGCTCTGGCACACCAATGGAGACCAGTTGATAGAAGCAATTAAATGCTGAGGAAATTTCTGAAATTAACAGGAAATGGGTGGGAGAAGGTGGTGTTGGCAAACTGAGAGCATAATTCAAGGTGCTCTCTTATGAAACATAGTAAATAGGGAATAGGAAATAGGGAATAGGGAATAGGAAACAGGGAATAGGAAATAGGGAAAACAAATCATAACGGTAAGAAGGGATGATCTGTTGTATCTTTAGAGGAAAATACAATGTGTTTCTGTGTGGACATTAATCCCTTGAACCAGGCCAAGCAAGCCCCTCCACCACCCCACTGTGTTTAATAGAAGTACTACAACTCAAACGGGGGCTGACGTTTTATTTGTGTGTRGGATAAAGCTTTGTTCTTTACGCTTCGTTAGTTCGCTAAGTAATAGAGACAACCGTTTAATTAAAATGWTTTTTTTTACTGATGATGCTTCTCTTAGAACGATGACTGCTAACCATTAATCACGCCGCACACCTCATTTCCAACGACGACAGTGGCGGTCGGCAGGACCGGGATGAGGGCTCGACACGGCGGGGAAGCATGTATCATTAAGGTCTTCCAGTAAGTCACTAGCTGGTTCGTTAAGAAAGCCCTGCTAGAGGCAGAAAGTAACACACTGGAATCACTACAGTCAAATTACACAGCTGTTCAATGATCCAAACATCAACATACTAGTTAACCACAGCAAACCACATACACGTGACATAATAATAACGTCTTATTTATCAGTATGTTCTGGTAGAAGCAGAAAGTAACACAAACAAATCATATTATACTGGCCGCTCTTCCATAAAGCCCAGATTGGTGAAGTGCTGTAGAGACTGTTGTCCTTCTGGCAGGTTCTCCCATCTCAGCCATAGAACTCTGTAATTCTGTCAGAGTGGTCATTGGGTTCTTGGTCACCTCCCTGACCAGGTCCTTCTTGCCCGGTAGCTCAGTTTGGTCGGACGGCCAGCTCTAGGCAAAGTCTGAGTAGTTCCATATTTTTTCCAAATTTCTCAATGATGGAAACCACTATGTTCTCTGAAACTTCAACACTCTAGAACCCTTCTCCAGATATTTGTTTCAGCACAATTCTGTTTCAGAGATCTAAGGACAGTTCCATGGACTTCCTGGTATAGTTCCTGCTCTGTCAACTGTGGGACCTTATATAGACAGGTGTGTTATTCTTTCTCAATCGTGTCCAATCAATTGAATTGGCCACAAAGTGGACACCAGGGACAGTTCCATGGACTTCCTGGTATAGTTTCTTCTCTGTCAACTGTGGGACCTTATATAGACAGGTGTGTTATTCTTTCTCAATCGTGTCCAATCAATTGAATTGGCCACAAGGTGGACACCAAATCAAGTTGTTGTGACACCTCAAGGATGATCAAAGGACATTGGATGCACCTGAACATAATTTGGTGTCATAGCAAATGGGGTGTGAATACTTAGGTAAATTATATATTTCTGTATCTAATTTTTAATACAATAATTTGCCAAAAATATCTAAAAACATGGTTTTCACTTGGTCATTATGGGGGTATTGTTTGTCYATGGGTTGAGATAAAATATTTTATCCATTTTTGAATTCAGGATGTAAGAAAATGTGAAATAAGTCAACGGTTATGAATACTTTCTGAAGAAACTGTAAATATTTACGTTGAAACATTAAGTTAATCAATTACAAATGATTAATTCTGCACATAATAATTGTGCCATTACGGAGTGAGAAATGTAGACAAGCCTCAACAAAACAGACATTTCAGGCAAAATTTCCAACAGGTCAAATCCTTGAGGTCACAGTAATGRTAATGGTGATGACATTTACTTAGGGCTCTATTCAATCCACATCACAGAGGTTCAGCTTTTACAGCGTGATTGACATTTAGAGGCCTAGCTCCTGACGTTATGGGAAAACGCAGCGTATGTCGGATCAATCACCTTCATATTTCTAATCATGGAATCTGTAACACTGAAGGTAACCTGCCTAAACGACAACCTACCCGTAGCACTCACGTCTGTAGCCATGAAGAGCTGGTCATGACTCACATCAACACCATTTCCCCAGAAACCCTAGACCCACTCTAATTTGCATATCACCCCAACAGATGTTGCAATTTCAAGCAGACCACCATCAAAATCCCAGAAACCCTAGACCCACTCCAATCTGCCCCAACAGATCCACAGATGATGCAATCTCTATTACACTCCACACTGCCCTTTCCCACCTGGACAAAAGGAACACCTATGTGAGAATGCTGTTCATAGACTACAGCTCAGCGTTCAACACCATAGTACCCTCAAAGCTCATCACTAAGCTAAGGACTCTGGGACTAAACACCTCCCTCTGCAACTGGATCCTGGACTTCCTGACGGGCCGCCCCCAGGAGCGGTAGACATACTCTTAATGATCGGCTATGAAAAGCCAACTGARATTTACTCCTGAGGTGCTGACTTTCTGCACCCTCGATAACTACTATTATTCAACCATGCTGGTCATTGTTGGAGCTCAGCATTAAATAAAGACAGGTCTAGTTGCTAGGCTGAAGTAGCAAGGACATGGACCATATAGGACATCTAGTCATTTTACTGCTGCTCTTTAGTTATTGTCTTAGGTACTTTCAAGAAACTGCATTGTTGGTTAAGGGCTTGTAAGTAAGCATTTCACTGAAACGTCTACACCTGTTGTATTCAGCATTTCACTGTGAGGTCTACTACACCTGTTGTATTCAGCATTTCACTGTGAGGTCTACTACACCTGTTGTATTCAGCATTTCACTGTGAGGTCTAGCTACACCTGTTGTATTCAGCATTTCACTGTGAGGTCTACTACAACCTGTTGTATTCAGCATTTCACTGTGACGTCTACACCTGTTGTATTCAGCAATTTCACTGTGAGGTCTACTACACCTGTTGTATTCAGCATTTCACTGTGAGGTCTACTACACCTGTTTGTATCAGCATTTCACTGTGAGGTCTACTACACCTGTTGTATTCAGCATTTCACGTATGAGGTCTACTACACCTGTTGTATTCAGCATTTCACTGTGAGGTCTACTACACCTGTTGTATTCAGCATTTCACTGTGAGGTCTACTACACCTGTTGTATTCAGCATTTCACTGTGAGGTCTACTACACCTGTTGTATTCAGCATTTCACTGTGAGGTCTACTACACCTGTTGTATTCAGCATTTCACTGTGAGGTCTACTACACCTGTTGTATTCAGCATTTCACTGTGAGGTCTACCTACACCTGTTGTATTCAGCATTTCACTGTGAGGTCACTACACCTGTTGTATTCAGCATTTCACTGTAAGGTCTACTACACCTGTTGTATTCAGCACATGTAACAAATAACATTTGAATTCAGCTTTACAGATTAAATTGAACTCTTATTCAAAGGTGCACAGGAATCAATATTTCATTTCAAGGGCACTTTCAATAACAAAGTTAAACATTCACCTACATGCAGGTGTTCTGTACGGTGTATATGCACAGTACCTTCAGGAAGTATTCAGACCCCTTGACTTGTCACATTTTGCTACAACCTTACTATAAGATGTATTACATTTAATCCATCTGTATTTTAAAAGGGGACATTGTTTTCCAGTCCCACTGTACCTTTCCAGGAATCAGAATGACTAAACAAYAAACAAACCAGACGTCATGGATCCTGCAGAACCAGTTCCTCCACGTGTCAGCCATACCCTTCCAGTTGACAAGGAGCTTTGCTAAAATTCTTTTAATTACAGATAAAGGTGGACAAGTAAAAACCCACAAGATAATTCCATTTAAAAATACAATTTTACCACCGAGAAGTACGCTACACCAGTCTTTAAAGACTAGGTAGTGAAGGGTTAAGTCCTCTTCAGAAGACTGAGAAACAGGGAGCCCATAAGGTTTGGAGAAGGAAACAGTTTAAAATATATTGAGGCACTTGAAACAGGTCGCTTACTGACTCCTCAGCATTTAGAAAGCAATAGAATAGATGTCAGTGTTTTGACAAGGCAACAGGAAATGGTTTAAKGTAATGTTGAGGGAGCCTGGTGGGGTCCCTGAGACAATGGACGGTCATGTCTGGTTCAGCACTCTCCTTTACTCCGGATGAGAATGTTACTCTTCCGCTCCCTGGGAACACACACGGAGCAGAATTAAAACACATAAACACCGAGCGAAACAAGGCAGGCAGACCGAACAAGACAGGCACAGAGCGAAACAAGACAGGCACAGAGCGAAACAAGACAGGCACAGAGCGAAACAAGACAGGCAGAGCGCGAAACAAGACAGGCAGAGCGCGAAACAAGACAGGCAGAGAGCGAAACAAGACAGGCAGAGAGCGAAACAAGACAGGCAGAGAGCGAAACAAGACAGGCAGAGAGCGAAACAAAACAGGCAGAGAGAAAGCAAAGTCAAGTTGAACATTTAAAGTTGGATACTTACATGTTCTGAAAGCACAGCATACATTCGTTAGAGTAGTTGGTGCCGTCGCTTCCACACACGGGCTCGAAGTTGCGGGGGCACATGGGCAAGTTGTACTGGGAACAGTCAGCCTGTTGGACAAAGACCAGGTTAGGGAACAAATAAGAGCTGTTGGTAATATAATGGGAACAGTCATCCTGTTTTCTGGTCCAACAGACTATGTAATAAAGGACTTTGGTCTCAATAAATAAAGTGAGGTTTTGGTAATAGTATACTGGTATGACACCATAAGAGAACAGGGTGGTAATAGTGTACTGGTATGACACCATAAGAGAACAGGGTGGTAATAGTATACTGGTATGACACCATAAGAGAACAGGGTGGTAATAGTGTACTGGTATGACACCATAAGAGAACAGGGTGGTAATAGTGTACTGGTATGACACCATAAGAGGACAGGGTGGTAATAGTGTACTGGTATGACACCATAAGAGAACAGGGTGGTAATAGTGTACTGGTATGACACCATAAGAGGACATGGATAACAGGGAACAATCCATACGTTTCTTGCTCCTTCCACTTGCGCAGTGCACCTGGGGTGTATTCATTAGTCAGYTTATGTTGCAAAATGTATTGCAAAGGAAGCCAATTACAGTTTACTCTTGGAAACAAACAGAAGAGGGCATTTATCTAATAGAAATGCTCGTTTATTGAAAAATGTTTTACATGGAGCAAATTGTTAGTTTCAAAACGTTTAACAGAATGCAACTAATGAATACAGCCCTGACTAATGTCAACTAAGGTAATGACTGTAAACATACGGGTGTACTTGGTGAACAATTGAATTTTGTCCTGAGGAAGACCCATACTGTTCTACATGAACTAATCCAGCACACAGAGCACCGTGTTTTATAACTGCTCATAGCCTTTCACTACACGAAGTAAACAAKGCGTTTAGCCTGCTTACCTCTGTGGTGCCGTCTGGGAGACTCGCTCCTCGTGCCAAAACTAAGACAGAGAAAGATGTTAAACCGGAGGTTCATTCATTATTTAACGTCACATTTAAATTTCCAGGAGTTCCAATCTAAACGACAAAAAGGTTCATGTTTTCTCTAGTCAAAAATCTGCGCGTCGGTCATCAAGGCAGTTCGCTGGAAGTATCGACTGTGTGTTTGTCTAAACTGCTCTTAGAAGTTAATGTACCGTTTTTGTTGTTATTTAATAAAAAACGATTTATCTGCCACTTGGTACTAATTATGTAAAAGTCAAGATGAACAACACTCACCGGCAACACTGAGAAGGCAKAGCGTCAGCCGTGTAAAGGTCCACATTCTATCCGTTGTGAAGGTGCGTAGGCAGGTGACGCAACCAGCCACCGGCACCGTATTTATACCTTGTAGGTCTCCACCCCAAACGCGTAAGGATCGGCCCCTTTTTTTTCAATGTTCGCCTAAAATGAAATACCCAAATCTAACTGCCTGTAGCTCAGGGCCTTCATGAAGCAAGGATGTGGATATTATTGGTACCATTTGAAGGAAACACTTTGAAGTTTGTGGAAAAGTGAAAAGAATGTAGGAGAATATAACACATTAGATCTGGTAAAAGATAACACAAAGGGAAAAAACTACTTTTTTTGTATTTTTTTTGTACCATCATCTTTGAAATGCAAGAGAAAGGCCATCATGTTTTAATCCAGCCCAGCTGCAATTTAGATTTTGGCCACTAGATGGCAGCAGTATATGTGCAAAGTTTTAGATGATCCAATGAACCATTGTATTTCTGTTCAAAATGTTGTATCAASACTGCCCAAATGTGCCTAATTTGTTTYTTWATAACTTTTCATGTTCATAACAGTGCACTCTCCTCAAACAATAGCATGGTATTKTTTCACTGTYATAGCTACTGTAAATTGMACAGTYCAGTTAGATTAACAAGAATTTAAGCTTTTTGCCKATATCAGATATGTCTATGTCCTGGGAAATGTTCTTGTTACTTACAACCTCATGCTAATCACATTAGCCTACGTTAGCTCAACCGTCCAGCCGGGGACCCACCAATCCTGAAGAAGTTGGTTCGTCACTAGTTACCACAGTCACAAATCATTAACCCCGACTATTTGTACAATGTATCTTCTTAAAATGTGCCTAACTCTCTTAACCTTACATTTTAATGAAATTTGGCTATGGAAACTAGTGGGAACATCACTCAGAGAGACATGTCGCAATATGTCCTGTACCTTTGTGAGAGTATTGTGATTAAACATACCAAAGTGACTCAATTTATTCCCCCCAAAACATCTGGACAACATAATATGTAAGATAGTATGGGAACATAGGCTACTCAAGCTGTTCCTTTCTAGATAACAATGATTCTATAACAACAACATCAGCCTATCAGTAGTCAGCTGTTATGGGCATGTGGTATCTGCAGGGCGTCATGGTTACTACAGCGAAAACAGCTTCTAGCCCAACCAGGGCCCCGGGTTTTCCCGATAGAACTAAAAGGCTTTCCATGGTCGATCAGACGCCTGCAGTGACCATAGAGCATCAAGCCTCATGTCCATCAGATGCGTAAAAAAAATAGCGGAGCGTTTTTTTAAATTACATTTGTATACAATCTTTATTTAACTAGGCGTTGCGGCGGAAGTCATTCATTGTCAATGAACCAGTCACTGTGTTGGGGATGCTGTGATCCACATGCGTTCAATATTTTCAACTTGTGTTTTGCTTTTCCATGCAGTGGTACAAACAGAAGTTCATAAACAGTCAGATATCTAATTACAAACCACTTTGCTAGATACACTATATATACAAAAGTATGTGAACACCTCTTCAAATTATTTCAGCCACACCATTGCTGACAGGTTTATAAAATCGAGTACACAGCCATGCTATCTCCAAAGACAAATATTGGCAGTAGAATGGCCTTGCTGAAGAGCTCAGAGACTTTCAACGTGGCACCGTCATAGGATGCCACATTTCCAACAAGTCAGTTTGTCAAATTTCTGCCCTGCTAGAGCTGCCCGGTCAACTGTAAGTGTTGTTATTGTGAAGTGGAAACATCTAGGAGCAACAACGGCTCAGCCGCAAAGTGGTAGGCCACACAAGCTCACAGAACGGGACCGCCGAGTGCTGAAGCGCGTAAAAATCGTCTGTCCTCGGTTGCAACACTCACTACCGAGTTCCAAACTGCCTTTGGAAGCAACGTCAGCACAATAACTGTTTGTTGGGAACTTCATAAAATGGGTTTCCATGGCCGAGCAGCCGCACACAAGCCTAAGATCACCATGCACAATGCCAAGCATCGCCTGGAGTGGTGTAAAGCTCGCCGCCATTGGACTCTGGAGCAGTGGAAACACGTTCTCTGGAGTGATGAATCACGCTTCACCATCTGGCAGTCCAACGGACGAATCTGTGTTTGGCGCATGCCAAGAGAACGTTACCTGCCCCAATGCATAGTTCCAACTGTAAAGTTTGGTGGAGCAGGAATAATGGTCTGTGGCTGTTTTTCATGGTTTAGGCCCCTTAGTTCCAGTAGAGGGAAATCTTAACTCTACAGAATACACTGCCTGCCCTCCAGGACATCTACAGCACCCGGTGTCACAGGAAGGCCAAAAAGATCATCAAAAAAAGATCTACAATGTGAGAACGTAGCTAGGCCCCCCATATACCGGTGCAGAGGGCATGGTGTAGACTAGCTAGGCCCCCCATATACCGGTGTAGAGGGCATGGTGTAGACTAGCTAGGCCCTCCATATACCGGTGAGAGGCATGTGTAGACTAGTAGCCTCCATATACCGGTGCAGAGGGCATGGTGTAGACTAGCTAGGCCCTCCATATACCGGTGCAGAGGGCATGGTGTAGACTAGCTAGGCCCCCCATATACCGGTGCAGAGGGCATGTGTAGACTAGCTAGGCCCCCATATACCGGTGCAGAGGGCATGGTGTAGACTAGCTAGGCCCTCCATATACCGGTGCAGAGGACATGGTGTAGACTAGCTAGGCCCTCCATATACCGGTGCAGAGGGCATGGTGTAGACTAGCTAGGCCCCCATATACCGGTGCAGAGGGCATGGTGTAGACTAGCTAGGCCCCCCATATACCGGTGCAGAGGGCATGTGTAGACGAGCTGGCCCCCATATACCGGTGCAGAGGCATGGTGTAGACTAGCTAGGCCCCCATATACCGGTGCAGAGGGCATGGTGTAGACAGCTAGCCCCCCATTACCGGTGCAGAGGGCATGGTGTAGACTAGCTAGGCCCTCCATATACCGGTGCAGAGGGCATGGTGTAGACTAGCTAGGCCCTCCATATACCGGTGTAGAGGGCATGGTGTAGACTAGCTAGGCCCTCCATATACCGGTGCAGAGGGCATGGTGTAGACTAGCTAGGCCCTCCATATACCGGTGTAGAGGGCATGGTGTAGACTAGCTAGGCCCTCCATACCGGTGTAGAGGCATGGTGTAGACTAGCTAGGCCCCCATATACCGGTGCAGAGGGCATGGTGTAGACTAGCTAGGCCCCCCATATACCGGTGCAGAGGGCATGGTGTTAGACAGCTAGGCCCTCCATATACCGGTGCAGAGGGCATGGTGTAGACTAGCTAGGCCCTCCATATACCGGTGCAGAGGGCATGGTGTAGACGAGCTAGGCCCCCCATATACCGGTGCAGAGGCATGGTGTAGACGAGCTAGGCCCCCATATACCGGTGCAGAGGGCATGGTGTAGACGAGCTAGGCCCCCCATATACCGGTGCAGAGGGCATGGTGTAGACTAGCTAGGCCCCCCATATACCGGTGCAGAGGCATGGTGTAGACTAGCTAGCCCTCCATATACCGGTGCAGAGGACATGGTGTAGACTAGCTAGGCCCTCCATATACCGGTGCAGAGGGCATGGTGTAGACTAGCTAGGCCCTCCATATACCGGTGCAGAGGGCATGGTGTAGACTAGCTAGGCCCCCATATACCGGTGCAGAGGCATGGTGTAGACTAGCTAGGCCCCCCATATACCGGTGCAGAGGGCATGGTGTAGACTAGCTAGGCCCTCCATATACCGGTGCAGAGGCATGGTGTAGACTAGCTAGGCCCCCATATACCGGTGCAGAGGCATGGTGTAGACTAGCTAGGCCCTCCATATACCGGTGCAGAGGCATGGTGTAGACTAGCTAGGCCCTCAATACCGGTGCAGAGGGCATGGTGTAGACAGCTAGGCCCCCATATACCGGTGCAGAGGGCATGGTGTAGACTAGCTAGGCCCCCATATACCGGTGCAGAGGGCATGGTGTAGACTAGCTAGGCCCCCATATACCGGTGCAGAGGGCATGGTGTAGACTAGCTAGGCCCTCCATATACCGGTGCAGAGGGCATGGTGTAGACTAGCTAGGCCCTCCATATACCGGTGCAGAGGGCATGTGTAGACGAGCTAGGCCCCCCATATACCGGTGCAGAGGGCATGGTGTAGACGAGCTAGGCCCCCATATACCGGTGCAGAGGGCATGGTGTAGACGAGCTAGGCCCCCCATATACCGGTGCAGAGGGCATGGTGTAGACTAGCTAGGCCCCCATATACCGGTGCAGAGGCATGTGTTAGACTAGCTAGGCCCTCCATATACCGGTGCAGAGGACATGGTGTAGACTAGCTAGGCTCCATATACGGTGCAGGGGCATGGTGTAGACTAGCTAGGCCCTCCATATACCGGTGCAGAGGGCATGGTGTAGACTAGCTAGGCCCCCATATACCGGTGCAGAGGGCATGGTGTAGACTAGCTAGGCCCCCATTATACCGGTGCAGAGGGCATGGTGTAGACTAGCTAGGCCCCCATATACCGGTGTAGAGGCATGGTGTAGACTAGCTAGGCCCCCCATATACCGGTGCAGAGGGATGGGGTAGACTAGCTAGGCCCCCATATACCGGTGCAGAGGGCATGGTGTAGACGAGCTAGGCCCCCCATATACCCGGTGCAGAGGGCATGGTGTAGACTAGCTAGGCCCCCATATACCGGTGCAGAGGCATGGTGTAGACTAGCTAGGCCCCCCATATACCGGTGCAGAGGGCATGTGTAGACTAGCTAGGCCCCCCATATACCGGTGCAGAGGGCATGGTGTAGACTAGCTAGGCCCCCCAATACCGGTGCAGAGGGCATGGTGTTAGACCAGCTAGCCCCCATATACCGTGCAGAGGCATGGTGTAGACTAGGCTAGCCCCCATATTTACCGGTGCAGAGGGCATGGTGTAGACAGCTAGGCCCCCCATATACCGGTGCAGAGGGCATGGTGTAGACTAGCTAGGCCCCCATATACGGTGCAGAGGCATGGTGTAGACTAGCTAGGCCCCCCATATACCGGTGTAGAGGGCATGGTGTAGACTAGCTAGGCCCCCCATATACCGGTGCAGAGGGCATGGTGTAGACTAGCTAGGCCCCCCCATATACCGGTGAGAGGCATGGTGTAGACTTAGCTAGGCCCCCATATACCGGTGCGAGGGCATGGTGTAGACTAGCTAGGCCCCCCATATACCGGTGCAGAGGGCATGGTGTAGACTAGCTAGGCCCCCCATATACCGGTGCAGAGGGCATGGTGGAGGGATGGTGGTAGGAAGGCTACCCTGCATCCCAAATAGCACCCTATTCCCTTTATATAGTGCACTACTTTAGACCAGGGCCCTATGGTAATCCCTATGGGCCGTAGCACCCTATTCCCTAATAGTGCTCTATATAGGAAGTTGACTGCTATGTGGGAGCCTGTGTAAATAACATTTAAACCAGTTGAGGATGTTTCTAAAAGTCACATTTCTTTATTTATGTTTGATTTGTTATTAATAGGCCTGCTGTGTCCTCTTACAGGGTTTAAACATTATGTGCATCCCAGATGGTTCCCTATTCCCTATATAGGTGTTATTAATAGGCCTGCTGTGTCCTCTTACAGGGTTTAAACATTATGTGCATCCCAGATGCTTCCCTATTCCCTATTATAGTGCACTACTTTTGACAAGCCACTAGGGAATAGGGCTCTCTAACCAAAAGTAGTGCAGTATATAGGGAATAGGGTACCATTTGAGAGGTAGGCTAATATTGGTCTGGGTTTTGAAAGACCTCATGCAAACATGTTTAATGCATTGGAAGTCGACAGAGATTCTTTGCATAGTCACTTCACCCCTACCTGTACCCCCGCACATTGACTCAGTACCCCCTGTATATAGCCTCATTATTGTTATTTTATTGTGTTACTTTTTATAATTTTTTACTTCTGTTTATTTTGTAAATATTTTCTTAACTCTTCTTGAACTGCACTGTTGGTTAAGGGATTGTAAGTAAGCATTTCACGATAAGGTCCACACTTGTATTCGACGCATGTGACAAATAAAGTTTGATTTGATTTGGATTTGAGATTACATCAAATAAAATTGTATTTGTCACATGCGTCGAACACAACAGGTTGTAGACCTTGTAATGAAATGCTTACTTACAAGCTCTTTCAGAGATTACATCACACACACACAACACACAACACACAACACACAACACACACACACACACACACACACACAACACACAGGTGAATCAAGTGCCATTTCCTTCCAACCCAGTAGATGACGCACTGAGCCAGTTCTCGTGTCAAAGACGGGAAAAAAGTAATGTGCTTGTCCCGTGATCAAATGCGGAAGTGTTGAAAAATATCCATAGCGACCACAGCTCATCCTCTGTCTATTTCATATCGATTTTGCGGTTTTTATTTGCTGTATTTCTCAGAGAAATGGAAGGATATGCCAAAACATCACTTAGCACCACGTATGCTGGTGCCCCGGATTTCAGAGGGTAAGAGATTGTTAATTATTCAGTCGTCGTATTAGCTAACGTTACTAACAGTAGCTAGTTAGTTAACGTTAGCCCATTCATTAGATAGCCAGCATCTTTGATGTCTAAGGCAGTAATTCTCAACTGGGAGGTCGCGTGAGGATTTTAAGGGGTCGCGGAACTTGTGTAAGAAAATATATATCGCAACAATATATATATAATACACATTTAAAAAATACATTCTTTTGAAAGGTAACCGCAGCATCGAAACTTTTATTTTGAAAGGATGCCGCCGCACCGCTTATTGCTGCTGTCTTTACACGTGTAGCGGGTCGGTGGTGGTGTTCGGTCTCCGAGGGTTTTCGGGCTGCACACACTCACTGACCAATACAATAATGTTCTCGCCCCACACGCAAAAACTGATCCAATGAAATGACAGATTTCTAGACACATCCAATAAAAATGTCATTCTGACACATTGTTTCGTTTTAAATGTGACACGTCCAATCAGGGAATACAGATTTTCAGTTAGCTTGATTGACAGCTAACTATCCAGACGCGTTCTGCAGGCATTGCACACGTGGATAGTTAGTTGTCAGAGTAAAGTCATGGACACGTTTTTAAAATGTGCAGCTCCCTCTTTATCCACTCCTGCTTCCAATGTCAACGACAAGGCAGACAACCCGGTCCCCTGTCAAGAAGAGAAAATATGACTCCGACTTCATCGAATATGGTTTTCCATATATAGAAGACAGACAGGGGGAGGATAGACCGCTGTGCGTCCTATGCAACGAGCTGTTAGCTAATGAAAGCATTAGCACCAGCGGGTGTTTTATCATGCAGGGGTCCGCTGGCTTTCCAGGGGTAAAGTTTTGGCTCGCTTTTATGGGCTTCGAGCGGAGATCGCCGCGTTTCTTTCGGAAAAAAACAAGTAACTTCTGGCCGAACATTTCGATTGTGAGGAATGGTTCGCGCAGGTTGCCTACCGAGGGGATATTTTTGATGATCTGAATTTGCTCAATGTGTCAATGCAAGGGAGGGCGCACACAGCGACACACTGGAAGACATTGTTTTCTTTTAACAGCATCTTGTCAAGCTGTATGGAAAGTTTTGCCACTACTTCCCAGAGGAGAACAGGAGACAAGATGACGGGATACCGGACCCTTTTCGAGTGGAGTTTCTCCACTAGAGGGCAGCACCACTGGTCTACAGTGTTGGTGGATCATTCTGAGTTTCTCCACTAGAGGGCAGCACCACTGGTCTACAGTGTACATGTGTTGGTCGGATATTCTGAGTTTTCCCACTAGAGGGAAGACCACTGGTCTACAGTGTTGGTGGATGATTCTGAGTTCTCCACTAAGGGCAGCACATGTGCAGTGTCTGGGTAATTCTGATTTCTTCGACTAGAGGGCAGCACCACTTGGTTACATTTTTTTGTGGATCATTTGTTTTCTCCACTAAGGGCAGCAGCATCTGGTCTACAGTGGATTGGTGGGATATTCGAGTTTTCACTAGAGGGACAACGACTGGTCTTACAGTGTTGGTCGTCATTCTGAGTGTTCTCACTTAGAGGGCAGCACACGGTCAGCAGTGGTTGGTTGGATCATTCTAGTTTCTCGCACTAGAGGGCAGCACCACTGGTCTGACAGTGTTGGTGGATCATTCTGAGTTTCTCACTTAGAAGGGACGCACCACTGGTTACATGTTGGTGAGTAATTCTGAGTTTCTTCTCCACTAGGGGGCACATCGGTGACAGTGTTTGGTGGTCATTCTGAGTTTTTTCTCCACTAGAGGGGCTACCACTTGTAACAGTGTTGGTGGGATATTCTGGAGTTTCTCCACTAGAGGGACACATGTCTATAGTGTTGGTGGAATTTTCATTCTGAGTTTCTCCACTAGAGGGCAACACACTGGTCTAGCAGTGTTGGTGGATGCATTCTGAGTTTCATCACTAGAGGGCAGCACCCTGTCTACAGTGTCTGGTGTGGATCTTCATGAGTTTCTCCACTAGAGGCAGCACCATGGTCTACAGTGTTGGTGGAATCATCTGAGTTTCTCCCTATCAGTGCAGCACATGGTCTTAACAGTGTTGTGGTGGCATTCGTGAGTTTCTCACTACAGAGGAAGCACCACTGGTCTACAGTGTTGTGAATCATTCTGATTCTCCACTAGAGAGCACCGACTTCTAGCAGTGTTGCTGGATATTTATGAGTTTCTCGCATAGAGGCAGCATCCTTGTCGCAGGTGTTGTGGGTATTCTGAGTTTCTCATATGACGGCAGCCACACTGTCTATCAGTGTTGTGTGGATCATTCTGAGTTTCTCACTAGAGCAGCACACTGGTTACAGTGTGGTGATCCATTCTGAGTTTCTCCATAGAGGGCAGCCCACTGGGTCTACAGTGTTGGTGACGATTCGAGTTTCTCCACTAGAGGCGAGCACCACTGTCTAATCAGTGTTGGTGGATCATTCTAGTTTCTCCACTAGAGGGCAGCACGCACAGGGGGGGCCAGTTCTTAAGGCAACCTGTAACAGTGTTGGTGGGTCATTCGAGTATCCTATAGAGGGAGCACGCCATGGTCTACAGTGTGGTGATCATTCTGGTTTCTACCCACTAGAGCAGCACACACTGGTCTATCATTGTTGGTTGGATCATTCTGAGTTCTATAGAGGAGCACACTGTCTTACAGTGTTGGTGGATCATTCTGATTTTCCACTGGGCAGCACCATGGTCTACAGTGTTGGTGGATCTATCTGAGTTTCTCACTAAGGGGCAGCACGCTACTGTCTACAGTGTGGTGATCACTTCTGAGTTTCCAGCTAGATGGAGCACCACTGGTCTACAGTGTTGGTGGTCATTTGAGTGTTCTCCACTAGAGGCAAGCACACTGTCTATACGTGTTGGTGATCATTCTGATTTCTCATCATAGAGGGCAGACACTGGTAAGTGTTTGGTGATCTTCTGAGTTTTCCCTCAGAGGCAGCAAGCCACTGCGTTCACAGTGTTGTGGATATGAGTTTCTCACTAGAGGAGCACACTGTCTACAGGTTGTGATCATCTGAGTTTCTCCCCTAGAGGCAGCGCCACTGGCTACAGTGTTGTGGATCATTTGAGTTCTCCACTAGAGGCACGCAACTGTATCGTGTTGTGGATCATCTGAGGTTTCTCCCACTAGAGGCAGACACGGTCTACAGTGTTGGTGGATCACTTCTGAGTCTTCTCCACTAGAGGAGCACCACTGTCTACATGTTGGTGATCATTCTGAGTATCCCACTAAGGGCAGCACCACTGGTCTACAGTGTTGGGTTTGTCCACTAGAGTAGATGTACTTGAGTATATCTCTTCCATAGAGGCAGACCACTGGTCTAAGTGTGTGGATTGGGATCATTCTGAGTTTCTCCACTAGAGATGGCCAGCTACCAACTGTCTACAGTGTTGGTGGATCATATCTGAGTTTCTCACTAAGGAGGCACCACTGGTCTTACAGTGTTGGTGATCTTCTGAGTATTCTCCACTAGAGGGCACCACCCTGGTCTACGAGTGTTGTGTGATCATTCGTGAGATTTCTCTACTAGAGGCAGCACCATGTCGTCTGACATGTTGGTGATCATCTGAGTTTCTCCACTAAGAGGCACAGCCCACTGGTGCTACAGTGTTGTGTGGATCATTCTGATTCTCCCATAAGACGGCGAGCACCATGGTCTAACGTGTTGGTGGATTCTGAGTTTACCCACAAGGGTCAGCACCATGGTCTACAGTGTTGGTGAATGTCTAGTCTTCCCATTGAAGGGCAGCACCACTGGTTCTATCAGTGTTTGTGTCATTCTGTTTTCCATAGAGGAGCCCATGGTCTAAGTGTTGGTGGATATCTTGAGTTTCTCACTAGAGGCAGCACACTGGTCTACCAGTGTTGGTGATCATCTGATGTTCTTCCACTAAGGAGCAGCACATGGTCTTACATGTTGGTGGATCATCTGTAGGTTTCTCCACTAGGGCGCACACTGTCAGTTGTGTGGTTATGATTCTGTAGTTTCTCCCTAAGGCAGCACCACTCGTCCTACAGTGTTGGTGATATTTCTGAGTTTCTCCATCGAGGAGCATGCACCAGTGGTAATAGAGTGTGTGGATCATCTGAGTTTCCCCATAGAGGGCAGCAGCCACTGTCTACAGTGTTGGTGGATCATTCTGAGTTTCTCACTAGAGGCAGACACCATGGTCACAGTGTTATGGGGATGATTCTGAGTTCTCCACAAGAGGCACACACTGGTCTACAGTGTGGTGGATCATCTGATTTCCACTAGAGGCTCACACAATGGTCTACAT
This sequence comes from Salvelinus sp. IW2-2015, assembly GCF_002910315.2. Classification (NCBI taxonomy): domain Eukaryota; kingdom Metazoa; phylum Chordata; class Actinopteri; order Salmoniformes; family Salmonidae; genus Salvelinus; species Salvelinus sp. IW2-2015. The sequence goes on from NW_019943861.1 coordinate 59,523, forward strand.
GTTGGGATCATCTCTGAGTTTCCTCCGACTAGGGGGCGCACCATGTCACGTGTGTGGATCATTCGATTATCTCCCACTAGAGCAGCACATGTCTAACGTGTATTGGATATTCTGAGTTTCCCCACTAGCAGGGCAGCACCACTGGTCTACAGTGTTGGTGGATCATTCGATTTCACCCTAGAGGCAGCACCACTGTCTACAGTGTTTGGGATATTCGAGTTTTCTCACTAGAGGGCAGCACACTGGTCTTAACATGTTTGGTCGACATTCTTCGAGTGTCGCATAGAGGGCAGCACCACTTGTCTATCATGTTGGTGATTTTCTGAGTTTCCCACTGAAGGCGCCAGACACTGGTTCAGTGTTGCTGTGATTCATCTGAGTTCCCCCACTGAGGCAGCACTCTGGTCTACATGTTGGTTGGATCATTCTGAGTTTCCCACTAGAGGCAGCCACCGACTGGTCTAAGGTTTGGATCATTCTGAGTTCTCTCAGGCAGCACCATATGGTGTGGTGGTCATTCTGAGTTCCCACTAAGGCCCTCTAAGGTTTGTGGATATTCTGAGTTTCCCACTAGACGGCAGCACCACTGTCTACAGTGTGGGGATGCATGTCTTGAGATTCTCTCCACTAGATGGCGTAGCACAATACTGGTTACAGTGTTGGTGGATATCTGAGTTCTCCCACTAGACAGACACCGGCACAGTGGAATGTTCCCACAAACGACCATGTCTAGCGAGTAGTTGGTGGATATTCTGAGTTTCTCAACTAGAGGCAACCACTGGTCTATCAGTGTTGTGGATCATTCTTGAGTTTTTCTCCACTAGAGGGCCAGCACACTGGTCTACAGTGTTGGTGGATCATTGAGTTTCTCTCCATAGGGAGCAGCACCACTTGTCTATGCAGTGTTGGTGAGTCAGTCTTGATTTCCCACTGAGGCGAGCACCATGTCTACATTGTTGGTGATTCATTCTGAGTTCCCACTAGAGGCACACCACTGGTCTAGCAGTTTGTGATCATTCCTGAGTTCCCACTAGAGGCAGCACACTGGCTACAGTGTTGTGTGTATTCATGTGCTGAGTTCCCACCTGAGGCAGCACCCACTGGGTCTACATGTTGGGTGGATCATTCTCTGAGTTTCTCCCTAGAGGCAGCACACTGTCTACAGGTGGTGATCATTCTGAGCTTTCTCCACTAGAGGCAAGTCAACTACTGGTCTACATGTTGGTGATCATTCTGAGTTTCTCTCACTAGAGGCAGCCACCCACTGGTCTATCAGTGTTGGTGGCATCATCTTGAGTTGCCCACTAGAGGAGTCACACATGGTCATACATGTTGTGGACTCATTCTGATTTTCTCCACTAAGGCAGAGCACTGCACAGTGTTGTGTCAGTCCAAGCCCACACTGTTGTGGTATATTCTGTAGTTTTCCCACTAAGGGCAGCACCACTGGTCTATCAGGTGTGGATCATTCTGAGTTTCCAAACACATAGAGGAGCACCACGGTCTACAGTTTGGTGGATCATTCTGAGTTCCCCACTTAGGCAGCACCACTGTCACGTGTTTGTGATCATTCTGAGTTTCCTCACTAGAGCAGCATGTCACAGGTGTGCCATGTGATTTCTCACAGGCCCATGGTCTACGGTTGGGGATCATTCTGGTCTTAAGTACATTCTCGTTTGTCTTCAGTCTCATAGGGAGCACCACTGTCACATGTGGTGGACTCATCTGAGTTCTCCACAAGGGCACGACACTGGTCTACAGTGTTGGTGATCATTCTGAGTCCTCATAGAGGGAGCATCACTGGTTACAGTTGTGGTGGAGTTCTTCTGGAGTTTCTCACTAGAGGGCAGCCCACTGGTCTACAGTGTTGGTGATATTCTGAGTTTCTCCACTAAGGGCAGACACCACTGGTCTACAGTGTTGGTGATCATTCGATGTTTCTTCCACTACGGGGCGCACCACTGTCTCAGATGGTTGGTGGATCATTCTGAGTTTCCCACTAGATGGCAGCACACTGTCTACCAGTTTGGTATCTTGGTACAGAGCCATGGTCTACATGTGGATCATCGAGTTTCCCCATAGAGGCAGCCCCTGTCCTTACAATGTGGTGGATCATTCTGAGTTTCTCACTGAGGGGCACCAAGTCTAAGCTGTGGTGGATCTTGTCACAGCAGCACATGTTCACCAGTGTTGGATTCTTTTTCCACTGAGCCCACTGTCTCTCATCTGAGTTCTCAAGGGGCAGCACCACATTCTACAGTGTTGGGATCATTGCTAGAGTTCCCCACTAGAGGGAGCACACTGTCCTATCAGTGGGTGGATATTCCTGAGTTCTCCCACTAGAGCGCACCACTGGTCTACAGTGTTGGTGGAATCATTAGAGTTTCCCCACTAGATGGGCAGCACCACTTCTAGTCAGTGTTGATGTATTCTGGTTTCCCATAGAGGCGCACCAACGGTCTACAGTGTCTGTGTGATCATCTGAGTTTCCCACTAGAGGAGCACCACTGTGCGTACACGTGTTGGTGCATACTGTTGAGTTTCTCTCCACTAGAGGGCCAGCCCAGCATCTGCGCTCTACATGTTGTGATCATTATGGTTTGCTCCTACTAGAGGGCAGCACACTGGCTTACAGTGTGGTCGATCATTTGAGTTTCCTCCACTAGGAGGCAGCACCACTGGTCTAAGTCAGTTTGGTGGCATCATTCTGAGTTGCATTACTAGAGTGCAGACCGATGGTCGTACAGTTTGGGGATCATTCATAGAGTTTCCACTAGAGGGCAGCACGCACTGGCTTAACAGTGTTGGTGGCCATCATACTGAGTTTCTCCACTAGAGGCAGCACACTGGTCTAGCATGTTGGTGGATCATTATGATTTCTCCACTAAGGGCAGCCACACTGTCTACAGGTTGGTGGATCATCTGATTTCTCCACTAGAGCGATCACCACTGCTCTGACAGTTGTTGGCGGAGTCATTCTTATTGTCCACTAGAGCGCACCACTGGTCTACATGGTGGTGATCATTCTGAGTTTCTCCCACTAGAGGCAGCACCATGGTCTACACGTGTTGTGGATCATTCTAGTTCCCCAATAGAGGGCAGCACACTGTCTACAGAGTTGGTCTTCGGTTATTCACTGAGAGACCACTTGTTGGCTTATCGTCACTAGAGGCAGCCCACTGGTCTCAGTTTGGTGGATCATCTGAGTTCTCCCACTCGAGGCAGACCACTGGTCTACAGTGCTTGGTGGATCATTCTGGTCTCCCACTAGAGGGCAAGCACCACTGTCTACGTTTGGTGATCATTCTGAGTTTCCCACTGAGGCGCGACCACTGTCTATCAGTTTGGTGGATCATTCTGAGTTCTCCACTAGAGGCAGCACCACTGGTCTACATGTGTGGTGGATCATTCTGAGTTCCCCACTAGAGGGCGCACACGTCTACAGTGTTGGTGAGTCTATTCTGATTTCCTCACTAGAGGGCAAGCACCACTGGTCTAGCAGTGTTGTTGATCATCTCTAGAGTTCCCCACTAGAGGGCCTGAGTCTACGATGTTTATCATGTCGAGTTTCATAGAGACCCACTGGCTAATGTGTTCATTTGAGTTTCCCACTAGGGGCAGCACACATCGTCTACAGTGTTGGTGATCATCTAGTTCCCCACTAGAGGCGCACAATGGTCTACAAGTGTTGTGGATCTTCTGAGTTTCCCCACTAGAGGAGCAGCACCACGGTCTTATCGTGTTCGGTGCGATATTATGAGTTTTCCTCGCACTAAGCAGCACACTGTCTACAGTGTGTGAGTTCATTCTGGTTTCCCACTAGAGGGCAAGCACCACTGTCTACGGGCATAGGTCCAGAGCGAACTTTTTGTGTGGATCATTCTGAGTTTCCCCACTAGAGGACAGCACCCTGGTCTACTGTGTTGGTGATCATTCTGAGTTCCCACTAGAGGGACCACACTGGTCTATCATGTTGGGTGATCCATTCTGACGTTCCACTAGAGGGCAGCACCAGCTGTCTACATGTTGGTGGATCATTCTGAGTTGTCTCCACTAGAGGCAGCACCCTACTGTCTACAGTGTTGGGGATCATTCTGAGTTTCTCCTGGGCAGCCCTGGTACAGTGAGCATCGAGTCCCACTGAGCCACCTGTCTACAAGTTGGTGATCATTCTGAGTTCCCCACTTAAGAGGGCACACACTGGTCTACATGTTGGCTGATCATTATGAGTTCTCCATAGATGGGCAGCAACCTGGTCTACAGGT